>NW_025920176.1:53887-97291 GCF_902686445.1 Sciurus carolinensis | reverse complement strand
GATTTTAAATATGTTTTTGTAAGTAAACCAGGCAAATTGAACTAAGAAAAGTAAATAAACCAAAAATAATACAATTGCCAATATATCAAGGGTTACATAAAAAATATGTTTGGAAATGTCTACAAGATATAAGTGGCAGGAATCTCCCAATCTGAGTAACAAACTGACTGGTGTAGAGTCTATCTTAGGGGCTGTCACATTGTCATCATTCTTCTGCTTCCCCTCTTTCTCCTTTAGGTCTATATAATCATCTTGTACCCAAGGGAGAATAGCAATTAACTGGGAAGCCATGGTTAATTAAAAAAAAAACACTTTGGAGAATGCATTTGACTTCATAATCTGGCTATACCACTTTCAAGACCAGTGGCTTTCAGCTGGAGGTTTATCTCCCTCTGGGCCCTGGTCTCCTCATTTGTGAAATGAGGATATCCCAGTGCCTGGATTCTTGGACAGTGCCATGAGCTGATAAAGATGCAGACTTCCCAGGTCTATGGTGAAAACAACTGTTTCCCTGTAAGTTAGAGGGGTGTCAGCCCAGAGCATTTTATCTCTCTCCAGTATCCATTTTCTCTTCCTTCAAAAGTAACTTCTCATTTTCTTCTGGGATTTGACCTCTGTATTTCACCCCAGGTGGGATGAGTAGGGCAGGTGATTATGCCTAAGTAGTTACAGCATGGAAGCCCTCTGAACAAGAAAGAAATTCCCTGCCAAGTTGACTTAAGCTCATGCAGACAGACTGCTCCAGAGGCCCAGAAGTGACTGTTAATAAGTGAGTATGAAAATCTTACTGCCATCATGGGGCTGCAGGGGGACCAGAAAAATGGAATGAGAACAGAGATAAAAAGAGACTGGATCACAGACAACAAATGTGTCTGCATCCAGAACTACCCACAAGGTTTTTACTTGTAAAATAAACCCCTACAAACACACATACCTATGCCTATATTATTTTGAGTTAGTTTTAATTTTCTGTCACTTGAAACAAAGAGTGATGCTTGAACTATTTTTTTTCTCAATCCCCTTTCTTTTACAACAGTGAAGTGACAAGAGAATGGTAACAAGGAACAACAGAAGATTAAATTCTACAGAAATCAAACCTAATAAGTAAATGGGCAAGTGAACTAAACAGAAACTTCTGAAAAGAAGAAATACAAATGGCCAAAAAACATGAAAAATTGTTCAAGTAACCAATTAGGGAAATGTACATCAAACATAAACTGAGATTTCATCTCTCACCAGTCAGAAGTGCAGTCATGAAGAATACGAATAATAAATGCTTCAAAGGGCATGGAGAAAAAGGAGTATTTTAATACCATTGGGGGAAGTGTAAATTAATACAATCACTAGGAGATGATATAGCGGTTCCTCAAAAGACTAAGTATAAAAGCACCATATGACCCAGCTATACAACTGTGCACTACTTATCCTGAGGAATTGAAGTCATTATGCTACAGTGATATATACATACCCATCACCCATGTTTATAGCAGTACAGTTCAAAATAGCCAACAATAAAACCAGCTTAGGTGCACATCAATGGATGAATGGATGAAGAAAATCATCCATATATACATAATGTAGTTTTATCCAAACATAAAGAAATGTTATTTGCACACACACACACACACACACACACCAAATATTGTTTTATTCATTCACAAACAAAACTGAAATTATGTCTTTGAGGAAAATGAATGGTACAAAAGAACATCATTTAAGTGGAATAAGTCAGACTCAGAAGGTTAAGGGTCATATGTCATATATGTAAGCTAGATAGGAAAAGGAAAACAAAGTAGGGGGCAGATCTTCTAAAATCAAAGGAAGATCAGCAGAGAAATTGGACCAAGGTGTGGAAAGTACGGAGGGAGGGATGAGGTGCTGTACAATGATTTCCACCAAATTGTATTGTCATATTGTGTTCAGGTATAATATGTAACAACAAATCCTAGCATTACATACTACTGAGTGCAGTCTTTGAAAATCAGGATCATGTCCTTGTTACACCTGTTTTGAAGACTAAATACCCAAAAATGCTGAGGCAAGAAAACAAATTTTATTTATAGAATAGAACAATGAGAGAGTGGGAGGCAGGGAGACAGATTTCTCTGGAGGGAAGTTGGTCCAGAACTGATGCTTGAGGGTGCAGTGGTGTCTTTTTCTATTGTAGATTTTAACTTTCCTTTATTTTCACGTGCCCTCTTCCTCTTATCTTACTTATGTGACCAAAGTTTACCAAAAGCCAGGAAGAGAGTTATCTAGGAGATGATTTCTTAGCTTGGAAAGTGTAAACTTTCCCCTCCCCTGGGGGCACTTAGCAACCAGATGATGGGGAATGCTACCTACCTATTTCCTGTGCTTTGAAAATTAACTACCAAGTTTTCCCCCTGGACTCAGAACTATAATACATGAATTAAAAATAAGAAAAAAGTTTAAGTCCATAAAAGCCTGAGAATGACCTGACACTGGCCACATGTTGGAGCACAGCTTTAGACAATCCCAGAGACTTGAGTCTACTTTCATGGGCCCCTCCACTATCCAAAGATTCTAAGTTACACTTTACTACTGTGCTGGTACAAAGGTGAATATTATTCAAGAAAGATTACATTAATTTATTTTCCTTAGGATTTCAATAAAACATTTCCATGGGATGCAGGTACTGTGATTTTTGTGCCCAATGGATATATCAACCCCGAAAGTACTTGCTTTTTTCTTTATTATAGATAATATTTTGTCAGTGGGCATATATTTGTAACAAACTATTTCTTTCTTGTTTCAGGCAAATCAATTTTCACTGGATCTACAATGCATTTTGAGAACCACATCAACTGAGGCATATTTCTTGAGTAAATAGAATAGGTATAGCTATCTGTGTTGTGAATTTCCTTTGGTGACCTGTCAGAACAACGATCACTTCTGATTGGTTAAATTGTAGTTGAGGTTTGATTGTGAAGAACAGGATGGAAGAGAGGATTTCAGAGCACCTCTCACATTTGATTGGCAGAATGCACAGTTTCTTATTGGACCAATAACTGTCTGTGCAGGAGATTGCAGGCTGGTAATGATCATCCTGTAAAATCATGCTGGTTGTACAGTGCAGAGGCTTTTCATTTGTGTAAATCTCCAGCATGAGAAGCCTCACATGCAAATCTTTGTTTAAAGGAAATGGAAATTTATGTCCATCTTGTGGAGATGTCTAAAACCTGGCCTCAGGAATCCTGGATAATGAGCATCCTGCCATAATTGGTCATTTTCATGTTGCAGTGGAGAACAAGGGCAACTGATGCTCAGGAGTAGATCAACTTTATCTCCCAGTAGACCTATCTGTTAAAGTGTAAGAAGGAAAAGACTATCCTGGTGATTTCCTCTATTCTTATACTTTCTCCCTTGATTTTCCTGAAAGAGCTACAGACTGAAGTTTCAGAAATCATGACAGTTTATCTGGAGCAAGATCAATATAGTACAGAATTTTTCAAATTAGTATATTAGGGTTTATGACTTTTGGAAAACTGAGGCAGTACTAAGATCCCCATTCAAACTCTGATTCTTGTGATCAAGTTAGAAAGATTTCAGACATGTTACTCAGATTAACAGGCTTGAGTTTACTGAAGGGATTAAACAAAGAAGAAATACACTCTCAAGGGACAGAGTGGGTCCTCTAAGAAATGAGAGACCATGTGCTTCTTCTGCAATCTAGTTTTATTAGAGGGTCTCAGAGAATTTTCCAGTGAGTCCCACCTAGGGCCAAATCTTGAATTTTTACTGACAACTAGATGATTTCAGACTGTCAAGTCCCCAATTCCATAACAAATCTAGGTCATTTGGCCCATGGTTTTCATTGAATTTTTAACCATAAATTCTTAAATATTTTACAATTAGAAATAATTATCCTTATCTCCCTGAGTTTGGGACCTGGTTTGTTGAAAGGATCATAAAATTCTCCCTCTTCCAGGTAATTTGGGTTCACATTATATACATTATTTTATGTCTGCATTACTCCTTCCAAAACAGGTAGTTTTCAGAGGATCTGACATATCCTTTCCACTTAGACCAGGCAGGGATGCAGGTAATTTGCCAATTTGAAAAGAATGCATGGGATCAGCACCTTGAGTCTACATTATAGAATTATTCTCTTAACCTCATGTTCTCACAATGCACATCTCTGTCACCTATCATTGAAGAAAAAACAACAGCCTAAGTCACACTATGTTTGAGAATGGGTATCTAAGAGTGGATTCAAGACCAACATAAATTTTACCAGAGAACATAAAAGCAATGCAGATCAAACCCCAGATGTTCAATATCAGACACAAAAATCCTAATTTTCACAATTCCTCCAGGTGACACTTGGGACTCACTATCTGTTTTGTTGTTTCTTCCAAGAACAGGATCTTTAGCACCACCTAAAAAAAGCCTTTTTTTGATGACCTCACTGACAAAGCAGGAAGACTGACTTCCAGGGATGAACAATTTCAGTCCAGGCAGACAAACCCGGAGACCAAAGGGGCTGCACACTCAGTTCCCAAGTGCCAAGGAATCCAGAGAATCCTATTTTACTGTTCACGTTAAAGTTCTCTACTCTATCCAATTCTAATAGTCAAAACCCTGTAAACGTTTTCACCCTTACTTTCCTTCTGGAGGTGGAAGTATTAGCTTATCTGTTGTATAAAAAACTCCAAAAGCCACATCACTGCTTTGTGACCATGACTGGGAGGATTACATTTTTTCTTTCATGGGAGATCCTGATTCCTGGTGTGTAGATTCCTGCAGTTGCCCCTCAATATGGGCAAAAGTGCACTTTCCTGCTGGCACTGAGTGGCACTCCACAGTCAGACTGCAAGCTTCTGAGTCCCATCAAAACCCCTTAAGTTTCAGTGTTCTGAGGACAGTTTTTCCTGCAGTATTCAGGAAGTGATAAGCAGCCAGGGTCATTAAAAAGTGGGGGTAATAATCATTTTTTTATTATTATTATATACAAATGGGATACATGTTGTTTCTCTATTTGTACATGGAGACAAGGCATAGCATTTGTGTAATCATATGTTTACATAGGGCAATGATGTTTGATTCATTATTTTTTCCCTTCCCCCCAACCCCTCCTACACCTCTTTTCCCTCTATACAGTCCTTCTTTCCTTCATTCTTACCACACTCGTTATCCCTAACCCTAAACCTAACCCTAAACCTAATGCTAACCCCTCCCACCCCCTATTATATGTCCTCATCCACTTATCAGCGAGATCATTTGTCCTTTAGTTTTTTGAGATTGGCTTATCTCACTTATCATGATATTCTCCAATTTCATCCATTTGCCTGCAAATACCATAATTTTATCATTCTCCATTGCAGAGTAATATTCCATTGTATATATATGCCACAGTTTCTTTATCCATTCATCAACTGAAGGGCATCTAGGTTGGTGCCACAATCTGGCTATGGTGAATTGAGCAGCAATGAACATTGATGTGGCTGTATCTCTGTAGTATGCTGATTTTAAGTCCTTTAGGGTATAGGCCAAGGAGTGGGATAGCTGGATCAAATGGTGTTTCCATTCCAAGATTTCTGAGGAATTTCCAAACTGCTTTCCAGAGTGGCTGCACTAATTTGCAACCCCACCAGCAATGTATGAGTGTTCCTTTTTCACCACATCCTCGCCAACACCTATTGTTGCTTGTGTTCTTGATAATCACCATTCTAATAGGGGTGAGATGGAATCTTAGGGTAGTTTTGATTTGCATTTCCCTTATTACTAGGGATGTTGAACATTTTTTCATATATCTGTTGATTGCATGTACATCTTCTTCTGTGAAGTGTCTGTTCATTTTCTTAGCCCATTTGTTGATTGGATTATTTGTATACTTGGTGTAGAGTTTTTTGAGTTCTTTATAGATTCTGGAAATTAGCGCTCTATCTGAAGTATGGTTAGCAAAGATATTCTCCCACTCTGTAGGCTCTTTCTTCGCTTTACTGATAGTTTCCTTTGCTGAGAGAAAGCTTTTTATTTTGAATCTATCCCAGTTGTTGATTCTTGCTTTTATTTCTTCTGCTATGGGAGTCCTGTTAAGGAAGTCTGATACTAAGCAAACAAGTGGAAGATTTGGACCTACTTTTTCTTTTGTAAGATGCAGGGTCTCTGGTCTGATTCCGAGGTCCTTGATCCATTTTGAGTTGAGTTTTGTGTAGGGTGAGAGATAGGGGTTTAATTTCATTCTGTTGCATATGGTTTTCCAGTTTTCCCAGCACCATTTGTTGAAGAGGCTATCTTTTCTCCATTGCATATTTTTGGACCCTCTGTCTAGTATGAGAAAATTGTATTTATTTGGGTTTGTGTCCATGTCCTCTATTCTGTACCATTGATCTACCTGTCTATTTTGATACCAATACCATGCCGTTTTTGTTACTATTGCTTTGTAGTAGAGTTGAAGATCTGGTATTGCAATACCCCCTGCTTCGCTCTTGCTACTGAGAATTGCTTTAGCTATTCTAGGTTTTTTATTCTTCCAGATGAATTTCATAATTGCTTGCTCTATTTCTGCAAGGTACATCATTGGGATTTTAATTGGAATTGCATTGAATCTGTATAGCACTTTAGGTAGTATGGCCATTTTGACAATATTAATTCTGCCTATCCAGGAACATGGGAGATCTTTCCATCATCTAAGGTATTCTTTAATTTCTTTCTTTAGTGTTCTGTAGTTCTCATTGTAGGGGTCTTTCACCTGTTTTGTGAGATTGATTCCTAAGTATTTTATTTTTTTCGATGCTATTGGGAATGGGGTAGATTTCCTAATTTCTCTTTCTGAAGATTCATCACTTATGTATAAAAATGCATTGGATTTATGAGCATTGATCTTGTAACCTGCTACTTTACTGAATTCACTTATGAGTTCTAAAAGTTTTCTGGTGGAATTTCCAGGTTCCTCTAAATATATAATCATGTCATCAGTGAACAGGGATAGTTTGAGTTCTTCTTTTCCAATTCGTATCCCTTTAATTTTTTTGGTTTGTCTAATTGCTCTGGCTAGAGTCTCAGGGACGATTTTGAATAGAAGTGGTGAAAGAGGGCATCCCTGCCTTGTTCCAGTTTTTAGGGGGAACGCTTTCAGTTTTTCACCATTTAGAATGATATTGGCCATGAGCTTAGCGTAGATGGCCTTTATAATGTTAAGGAATGTTCCCACTACCCCAATTTTTTCTAGTGTTTTGAGCATGAAGGGATGCTGTATTTTATCGAATGCTTTTTCTGCATCTATTGAAATAATCATGTGATTCTTAACTTTAAGTCTGTTGATATGGTGAATGACATTTATTGATTTCCAAATGTTGAACCAATCTTGCATCCCTGGGATAAAACCCACTTGATCGTGGTGCACTATCTTTTTAATATATATTTGTATGCGATTTGCTAAAATTTTGTTGAGAATTTTTGCGTCGATGTTCATTAAGAATAATGGTCTGAAATTTTCTTTTCTCAATATGTCTCTGTCTTGTTTAGGTGTCAGGGTGATATTGGCTTCATAGAACGAGTTTGGGAGGGTTCCCTCCTCTTCTCTTTCATGGAATACTTTGAGGAGTATTGGAATGAGCTCTTCTTTAAAGGATTTGTAGAACTCGGCTGAGAACCCATCTGGTCCTGGACTTTTCTTTGTTGGTAGGCTTTTGATGACCTCTTCTATTTCATTACTTGAAATTGATTTATTTAAGTTGTGTATGTCCTCCTCATTCAGTTTAGGTAATTCATTTGTCTCTAGAAATTTGTTGATGGACTTCGAGGTTTTCTGTTTTGTTGGAGTACAGATTTTCAAAATAGCTTCTATTATGTTTTGTATTTCAGTCGTGTCTGTTGTGATGTTTCCTTGTTCATTCCGAATTTTAGTAATTTGAGTTTTCTCCCTCTTTCTCTTTGTTAGTGTGGCTAAGGGTTTATCAATTTTGTTTATTTTTTCAAAGAACCAACTATTTATTTTGTTAATTTTTCCAATTGTTTCTTTTGTTTCGATTTTGTTGATTTCGGCTCTGATTTTAACTATTTCCTGTCTTCTACTACTTTTGGTATTGGTCTGCTCTTCTTTTTCTAGTGCTTTGAGCTGTAGTGTTAAGTCGTTTATTTGTTGATTTCCACTTCTTTTGTTGAATTCGCCCAATGAAATAAATCTTCCTCTAAGTACTGCTTTCATAGTGTCCCAGAGATTTTGATATGATGTGTCTTTGTTCTCGTTTACTTCTAAGAATTTTTTTATTTCCCTCCTGATGTCTTCTGTTATCCATTCAACATATAATAGTGTATTATTTAATCTCCAGGTATTGGAGAAGTTTCTGTTTTTTATTCTGTAATTTATTTCTAATTTCAATCCATTATGATCTGATAGAGTACAAGGTAGTATCTCTATCTTCTTGTATTTGCTAACAGTAGCTTTGTGGCATAAAATATGGTCTATTTTAGAGAAGGATCCATGTGCTGCTGAGAAGAAAGTGTATTTGTTCCCTATTGGATGGTATATTCTATATATGTCTGTTAAGTCTAAATTGTTGATTGTGTTATTGAGATCTATGGTTTCTTTATTCAATTTTTGTTTGGACAATCTATCCAGTGGTGAGAGAGGTGTGTTAAAATCGCCTAGTATTATTGTGTTGTGGTCTTTTGATTTCTGGAATTGAGAAGGATTTGTTTGACATACATGGATGAGGCAATGTTCGGGACATAGATATTTATGATTGTTATGACTTGCTGATTTATGCTTCCCTTAAGCAGCATGTAATGTCCTTCTTTATCCCTTCTGACTAGTTTTGGCTTGAAGTCCACATTATCTAAAATGAGGATGGATACTCCAGCTTTTTTGCTGTGTCTGTGTGCATGGTATGTTTTTCCCCATCCTTTCATCTTTAGTCTATGGGTATCTCTTTCTATGAGATGAGTCTCTTGCAGGCAGCATATTGTTCGATTTTTCTTTTTAATCCAGTCTGCCAGTCTATGTCTTTTGATTGATGAGTTCAGACCGTTAACATTCAGGGTTATTATTGTGATATGATTTGTATTCCCAGTCATTTGACTCATATTTGTTTTTTGACATGATTTGTTTTCTCCTTTATTTGTCTATTCCTTTAGGCTAGCGCCTCCTGTTGCTGATTTGCATTGTTGTTTTTCATCTCTGCCTCATGGAATATTTTGCTGAGAATGTTCTGTAATGCTGGCTTTCTTTTTGTAAATTCCTTTAGCTTTTGTTTATCATGGAAGGATCTTATTTCATCGTCAAATTTGAAGGTAAGTTTTGCTGGGTATAAGATTCTTGGTTGGCATCCATTTTCTTTCAGGGCTTGGTAAATGCTGTCCCAGGCCCTTCTAGCTTTTAGAGTGTGGTTTGAAAAATCTGCTGATATTCTTATTGGTTTCCCTCTGAATGTAATTTGATTCTTTTCTCTTGCGGCTTTTAAAATTCTGTCTTTATTTTGTATGTTAGGTATTTTCATAATAATGTGCCTTGGTGTGAGTCTGTTGTAATTTTGTATATTTGGAGTGCCATAAGCCTCTTTTTATTTATTTATTTATTTATTTATTTATTTATTTATTTTTTATTGTAAACAAATTGGATACATGTTGTTTCTCTGTCTGTACATGGCATAAAGGCATACCATTTGTGTAATCATAAATTTACATATGGTAATGTTGTTTGATTCATTCTGCCATTTTTCCCTTCCCCCCACCCCTCCCACCTCTCCCCTCCATCTATACAGTCCTTCCTTCCTCCATTCCTGCCCCCCTCCCTAAACCCAACTCCAACCCCAACACTAACCCTTCCCACCTCCCATTATGTGTCATCATCCACTTATTAGCGATATCATTCTTCCTTTGGTTTTTTGAGATTGGCTTATCTCACTTAGCATGATATTCTCCAGTTTCATCCATTTGCCTGCAAATGCCATAATTTTATCATTCTTTATGGCTGAGTAATATTCCATTGTATATATATACCACAGTTTCTTTATCCATTCATCAATTGAAGGACATCTAGGTGGGTTCCACAATCTGGCTGTTGTGAACTGAGCAGCTATGAACATTGATGTGGCTGTATCTCTGTAATATGCTGATTTTAAGTCCTTTGGGTATAGGCCAAGGAGTGGGATAGCTGGGTCAAATGGTGGTTCCATTCCAAGTTTTCTAAGGAATCTCCACACTGCTTTCCAGAGTGGCTGCACTAATTTGCAGGCCCACCAGCAATGTAAGAGTGTTCCTTTCTCCCCACATCCTCGCCAACACCCGTTGGTGCTTGTATTCTTGATAATCGCCATTCTAATTGGGGTGAGATGGAATCTTACGGTGGTTTTGAATTGCATTTCTCTTATTACTAGAGATGTTGAACATTTTTCCATATGTTTGTTGATTGCTTGTATATCTTCTTCTGTGAAGTGTCTATTCATTTCTTTAGCCCATTTGTCAATTGGATTATTTACATTCTTGGTGTAGAGTTTTTTGAGTTCTTTATTGATTCTGGAGATTAGCGCTCTATCTGAAGTATGATTGGCAAAGATTTTCTCCCACTCTGTAGGCTCTTTCTTCGCATTGCTGATAGTTTCCTTTGCTGAGAGAAAGCTTTTTAGTTTGAATCTATCCCAGTTATTAATTCTTGCTTTTATTTCTTGTGCTATGGGAGTCCTGTTGAGGAAGTCTGGTCCTAAGCCGACATGTTGAAGCTCTGGACCTACTTTTTCTTCTATAAGATGCAAGGTCTCTAGTCTGATTCCGAGATCCTTAATCCATTTTGAGCTTAGTTTCGTGCATGGTGAGAGATATGGGTTTAGTTTCATTCTCTTGCATATCGATTTCCAATTCTCCCAGCACCATCTGTTGAAGAGGCTATCTTTTCTCCATTGCATATTTTTGGCCCCTTTGTCTAGTATGAGAAAATTGTATTTATTTGGGTTTGTGTCCGTGTCCTCTATTCTGTACCATTGATCCACCTTTCTATTTTGGTACCAATACCATGCCGTTTTTGTTACTATTGCTTTGTAGTAGAGTTGAAGATCTGGTATTGCGATACCCCCTTCTTCACTCTTTCTGCCAAGGATTGCTTTAGCTATTCTGGGTTTTTTATTCTTCTAGATGAATTTCATAATTGATTGCTCTATTTCTGCAAGGTACATCATTGGGATTTTAATTGGAATTGCATTGAATCTGTATAGCAGTTTTGGTAGTATGGCCATTTTGACAATATTAATTCTGCCTATCCAAGAACATGGGAGATCTTTCCATCTTCTAAGGTTTTCTTGAATTTCTTTCTTTAGTGTTCTGTAGTTCTCATTGTAGGGTCTTTCACCTCTTTTGTGAGATTGATTCCCAAGTATTTTATTTTTTTCGAAGCTATTGTGAATGGGGTAGTTTTCCTAATTTCTCTTTCTGAAGATTCATCACTTATGTATAAAAATGCCTTAGATTTATGTGCATTGATCTTATATCCCGCTACATTACTGAATTCACTTATGAGTTCTAAAAGTTTTCTGGTGGAATTTCCTGGTTCCTCTAAGTATACAATCATATCATCAGCAAATAGGGATAGTTTGAGTTCTTTTTTCCTATTCGTATCACTTTAATTTCTTTGGTCTGTCTAATTGCTCTGGCTAGAGTTTCAAGGACAATATTGAATAGAAGTGGTGAAAGAGGGCATCCCTGCCTTTTTCCAGTTTTTAGAGGGAATGCTTTCAGTTTTTCACCATTTAGAATATTAGCCATGGGTTTAGCGTAGTTGGCCTTTACAATGTTAAGGAATGTTCCCACTATCCCTATTTTTTCTAGTGTTTTGAGCATGAAGGGGTGCTGTATTTTATCAAATGCTTTTTCTGCATCTATCGAAATAATCATGTGATTCTTGACTTTAAGTCTATTGATATGGTGAATGACATTTATTGATTTCCTAATGTTGAACCAACCTTGCATCCCTGGGATGAAACCCACTTGATCATGGTGCACTACCTTTTTAATATGTTTTTGTATGCGATTTGCTAAAATTTTGTTGAGAATTTTTGCGTCGATGTTCATTAAGGATATTGGTCTGTAATTTTCTTTCCTTGATGTGTCTCTGTCTGGTTTAGGAATCAAGGTAATATTGGCTTCATAGAATGAGTTTGGGAGAGTTCCCTCCTCTTCTATTTTCTGGAATACTTTGAGAAGTATTGGAATGAGCTCTTCTTTAAAAGTTTTGTTGAACTCGGCTGAGAACCCATCTGGTCCTGGACTTTTGTTTGTTGGCAGGCTTTTGATGACTTCTTCTATTTCATTACTTGAAATTGGTCTATTTAAATTGTGTATGTCCTCCTCGTTCAGTTTACGCAATTCATATGTCTCTAGAAACCTGTTGATGTCTTCGAAATTTTCTATTTTTTTGGAGTATAGATTTTCAAAATAGCTTCTAATTATGTTTTGTATTTCAGTCGTGTCTGTTGTGATATTTCCTTGTTCATTCCGAATTTTAGTGATTTGGGTTTTCTCTCGTCTTCTCTTTGTTAGTGTGACTAAAGGTGTATCAATTTTGTTTACTTTTTTGAAGAACAAACTATTTATTTTGTCAATTTTTTGTATTGTTTCTTTCATTTCAATTTCGTTGATTTCGGCTCTGAGTTTAACTATTTCCTGTCTTCTACTACTTTTGGTGTTGGTCTGTTCTTCTTTTTCTAGGGCTTTGAGCTGTAGTGTTAGGTCATTTATTTTTTGAGTTTTACTTCTTTTATTAAATGCGCTCCATGAAATAAATCTTCCTCTAAGTACTGCTTTCATAGTGTCCCAGAGATTTTGATATGATGTTTCTTTGTTCTCGTTTACCTCTAAGAATTTTTTAATTTCTTTCCTAATATCTTCTCTTATCCATTCATCATATAGTAGCATATTGTTTAATCTCCAGGTGTTGGAGTAGTTTCTGTTGTTTACTCTTTCATTAATTTGTAACTTCAATCCATTATGATCTGATAGAATACAAGGTAGTGTCTCTATCTTCTTGTATTTGCTGACATTAGCTTTGTGACATAATATATGGTCTATTTTAGAGAAGGATCCATGTGCTGCAGAGAAGAAAGTGTATTCGCTCTTGGTTGGATGGTATAATCTATAAATGTCTGTTAAGTCTAAATTATTGATTGTATTATTGAGATCTATGGTTTCTTTGTTCAATATTTGTTTGGAAGATCTGTCCAGTGGTGAAAGAGGCGTGTTAAAATCACCTAGTATTATTTTGTTATAGTCTATTTGGTTTCTAAAATTGAGAAGGATTTGTTTAACATACATGGATGAGCCACTGTTTGGGGCATAGATTTTTTTTTTTAATAAATCATTCATTGTTTATTCCTGATTACTACTAACATAAAAGAAAACCACTGTTATATATACATTCACATATGTAAATACATATATATGCATACTGCTTCATATTTGAATATGTATATTCATTTCCAAGATGGTTATCTTACGGAATTCTCCTTAGTTCTATGTTTTTTAAAACATCTTTTTTTGGGGGTGGGGGGTTACAGAGGTTGAACTCAGGGGAACTCAACCACTGAGTCACATCCCCAGTCCTACTTTGGATTTTATTTAGAGACAGGGTCTGACCAATTTGCTTAGTGCTTCGCTTTTGCTGAGGCTAGCTTTTTTTTTTTTTTTTTACGTTTACATAGGGTAATGATGTTTATTTTTTTTCCCTTCCCCCCCACCCCTCCCACCCTTTTCCCTTTATACAGTCCTTCTTTCCTTCATTCTTACCGCTCTCCTTAGCCTAACTCTAAACCTAACCCTAAACCTAATGCTAACCCCTCCCACCCCCATTATATGTCCTCACCGCTTATCAGCGAGATCATTCATCCTTTAGTTTTTTGAGATTGGCTTATCTCACTTAGCATGATATTCTCCAATTTCGACCATTTGCCTACAAATGCCATAATTTTATCATTCTTCATTGCGGAGTAATATTCCATTGTATAAACATGCCACAGTTTCTTTATCCATTCATCAACTGAAGGGCATCTAGGTTGGTTCCACAATCTGGCTATGGTGAATTGAGCAGAAATGAACATTGATGTGGCTGTATCTCTGTAGTATGCTGATTTTAAGTCCTTTGGGTATAGACCAAGGAGTGGGATAGCTGGGTCAAAAGGTGTTTCCATTCCAAGCTTTCTGAGGAATCTCCACACTGCTTTCCAGAGTGGCTGCACTAATTTGCAACCCCACCAGCAATGTATGAGTGTTCCTTTTTCACCACATCCTCGCCAACACCTATTGTTGCTTGTGTTCTTGATAATCGCCATTCTAATTGGGGTGAGATGAAATCTTAGGGTAGTTTTGATTTGCATTTCCCTTATTACTAGGGATGTGTAACATTTTTTCATATATCTGTTGATTACTTGTATATCTTCTTCTGTGAAGTGTCTGTTCATTTTCTTAGCCCATTTGTTGATTGGATTATTTGTATTCTTCGTGTAGAGTTTTTTTGAGTTCTTTATAGATTCTGGAAATTAGTGCTCTATCTGAGGTATGGTTGGCAAAAATATTCTCCCACTCTGTAGGCTCTCTCTTCACATTTCTGATAGTTTCCTTTGCTGAGAGAAAGCTTTTTAGTTTGAATCTATCCCAGTTGTTGATTCTTGCTTTTATTTTTTGTGCTATGGGAGTCCTGTTAATGAAGTCTGATCCTAAGCCAACAAGTTGAAGATTTGTACCTATTTTTTCTTCTATAAGATGCAGGGTCTCTGGTCTGATTCCAAGGTCCTTGATCCATTTTGAGTTGAGTTTTGTGTAGGGTGAGAGATAGGGGTTTATTTTCATTCTATTACATATGGTTTTCCAGTTTTCTCAGCACCATTTGTTGAAGAGGCTATCTTTTCTCCATTGCATATTTTTGGAACCTTTGTCTAGTATGAGAAAATTGTATTTATTTGGGTTTGTGTTCATGTCCTCTATTCTGTACCATTGATCTACCTGTCTATTTTGGTACCAATACCATGCCGTTTTTGTTACTATTGCTTTGTAGTAGAGTTGAAGATCTGGTATTGCAATACCCCCTGCTTCGCTCCTGCTACTGAGGATTGCTTTAGCTATTCTAGGTTTTTTATTCTTCCAGATGAATTTCATAATTGCTTGCTCTATTTCTGCAAGGTACATCATTGGGATTTTAATTGGAATTGCATTGAATCTGTATAGCACTTTAGGTAGTATAGCCATTTTGACGATATTAATTCTGCCTATCCAGGAACATGGGAGATCTTTCCATCTTCTAAGGTTTTCTTGAATTTCTTTCTTTAGTGTTCTGTAGTTCTCATTGTAGAGGTCTTTCACCTCCTTTGTGAGATTGATTCCCAAGTATTTTATTTTTTTCGATGCTATTGTGAATGGGGTAGTTTTCCTAATTTCTCTTTCTGAAGATTCATCACTTATGTATAAAAATGCATTGGATTTATGAGCATTGATCTTGTAACCTGCTACTTTACTGAATTCACTCATGAGTTCTAAAAGTTTTCTGGTGGAATTTCCAGGTTCCTCTAAATATATAATCATGTCATCAGCGAACAGGGATAGTTTGTGTTCTTCTTTTCCTATTCGTATCCCTTTAATTTCTTTGGTTTGTCTGATTGCTCTGGCTAGAGTCTCAAGGACGATGTTGAATAGAAGTGGTGAAAGAGGGCATCCCTGCCTTGTTCCAGTTTTTAGGGGGGAACGCTTTCAGTTTTTCACCATTTAGAATGATATTAGCCATGGGCTTAGCGTAGATTGACTTTATAATGTTTAGGAATGTTCCCACTACCCCAATTTTTTCTAGTGTTTTGAGCATGAAGGGATGCTGTATTTTATCGAATGCTTTTTCTGCATCTATTGAAATAATCATGTGATTCTTAACTTTAAGTCTGTTGATATGATGAATGACACTTATTGATTTCCGAATGTTGAACCAACCTTGCATCCCTGGGATAAAACCCACTTGATCGTGGTGCACTATCTTTTTAATATATATTTTTATGCAATTTGCTAAAATTTTGTTGAGAATTTTTGTGTCTATGTTCATTAAGGATATTGGTCTGAAATTTTCTTTCCTCGATGTGTCTCTGGTTTAGGTATCAGGGTGATATTGGCTTCATAGAACGAGTTTGGGAGGGTTCCCTCCTCTTCTCTTTCATGGAATACTTTGAGGAGTATTGGAATGAGCTCTTCTTTAAAGGTTTTGTAGAACTCGGCTGAGAACCCATCTGGTCCTGGACTTTTCTTTGTTGGTAGGCTTTTGATGACCTCTTCTATTTCATTGCTTGAAATTGGTTTATTTAGGTTGTGTATGTCCTCCTCGTTCATATTAGGTAAATCATATGTCTCTAGAAATTTGTTGATGTCTTCGAGGTTTTCTGTTTTGTTGGAGTATAGATTTTCGAAATAGCTTCTAATTATGTTTTGTATTTCACTCGTGTCTGTTGTGATGTTTCCTTGTTCATTCCGAATTTTAGTAATTTGAGTTTTCTCCCTCTTTCTCTTTGTTAGTGTGGCTAAGGGTTTATCAATTTTATTTATTTTTTCAAAGAACCAACTATTTATTTTGTTAATTTTTCCAATTGTTTCTTTTGTTTCGATTTTGTTGATTTTGGCTCTGATTTTAACTATTTCCTGTCTTCTACTACTTTTGGTATTGGTCTGCTCTTCTTTTTCTAGTGCTTTGAGCTGTAGTGTTAAGTCGTTTAATTTGTTGATTTCTACTTCTTTTTTTGAATGCACCCCATGAAATAAATCTTCCTCTAAGTACTGCTTTCATAGTGTCCCAGAGATTTTGATATGATGTGTCTTTGTTCTCATTTACTTCTAAGAATTTTTTTATTTCCCTCCTGATGTCTTCTGTTATCCATTCATCATATAATAGTGTATTATTTAGTCTCCAAGTATTGGAGAAGTTTCTGTTTTTTATTCTGTCATTTATTTCTAATTTCATTCCATTATGATCTGATAGAGTACAAGGTAGTATCTCTATCTTCTTGTATTTGCTAACAGTAGCTTTGTGGCATAAAATATGGTCTATTTTAGAGAAGGATCCATGTGCTGCTGAGAAGAAAGTGTATTCGTTCTTTGTTGGATGGTATATTCTATATATGTCTGTTAAGTCTAAATTGCTGATTGTGTTGTTGAGATCTATAGTTTCTTTATTCAATTTTTGTTTGGACGATCTATCCAGTGGTGAGAGAGGTGTGTTAAAATCGCCTAGTATGATTGTGTTGTGGTCTATTTGATTTCTGGAATTGAGAAGGATTTGTTTGACGTACATGGATGAGCCAATGTTTGGGGCATAGATATTTATGATTGTTAAGTCTTGCTGATTTATGCTTCCCTTAAGCAGCATGTAATGTCCTTCTTTATCCCTTCTGACTAGTTTTGGTTTGAAGTCCACCTTATCTGAGATGAGGATGGATACTCCAGCTTTTTTGCTGTGCCCGTGTGCATGGTATGTTTTCCCCCATCCTTTCACCTTTAGTCTATGGGTGTCTCTTTCTATGAGATGAGTCTCTTGCAGGCAGCATATTGTTGGATTTTTCTTTTTAATCCAATCTGCCAGTCTGTGTCTTTAATTGATGAATTCAGGCCATTAACATTCAGGGTTATTATTGTGATATGATTTGTATTCCCAGTCAATTGACTCATATTTGTTTTTGGCATGATTTGGTTTCTCCTTTATTTGGCTATTCCTTTAGGCTAGCGCCTCCTGTTGCTGATTTGCATGGTTGTTTTTCATGTCTTCCTCATGGAACATTTTGCTGAGAATGTTCTGTAATGCTGGCTTTCTTTTTGTAAATTCCTTTAGCTTTTGTTTATCATGGAAGGATCTTATTTCATCGTCAAATTTGAAGGTAAGTTTTGCTGGGTATAAGATTCTTGGTTGGCATCCGTTTTCTTTCAGGGCTTGGTAAATGTTGTTCCAGGCCCTTCTGGCTTTTAGTGTCTGGATTGAAAAAGCTGCTGATATTCTTATTGGTTTCCCTCTGAATGTAATTTGATTCTTTTCTCTCGCGGCCTTTAAAATTCTGTCTTTATTTTGTATGTTAGGTATTTTCATAATAATGTGCCTTGGTGTGGGTCTGTTGTAATTTTGTATGTTTGGAGTTCTATAAGTCTCTTGTATTTGGTTTTCCATTTCATTCTTCAGATTTGGGAAATTTTCTGATATTATTTCATTGAATAGATTGTTCATTCCTTTGGTTTGTTTCTCTAAGTCTTCCTCAATCCCAATAATTCTTAAATTTGGCCTTTTCATGATATTCCATAGTTCTTGGAGATTCTGTTCATGATTTCTTACCATCTTTTCTGTTTGGCCAACTTTGCTTTCAAGATTAAATAATTTGTCTTCAATGTCTGAGGTTCTGTCTTCCAGGTGCTCCATTCTATTGGTTATGCTTTCTATGGAGTTTTTAACTTGTTTTATTGTTTCCTTCATTTCAAGTATTTCAGTTTGGTTTTTTTTTAGTATCTCTAACTCTTTATTGAAATGATCTCTTGCTTCCCGTATTTGCTCTTGTAACTGTTGATTGGTGCGATCATTTAATGCCTGCATTTGCTTTTTCATCTCCTCCTTCAATGCCTGCATTTGCTCTTTCATCTCCTCATTAGCTTCCCTAATTGTTTTAATTATGTACATTCTGAACTCCCTTTCTGACATTTCTTCTGCTGTGCTGTCATTGGGTTTTATTGATGTAGTATCTAGGTTTGTTTGGGACATTTTCTTCCCTTTTTTTCTCATATTGGTCAGCTGTCAGTGGGACCCTGAGATATTGCAGTTTTCCACTATTGGCTTATAGTGTCCCGGTAGATTTCCAGTGTATCACCTCCCAGCCTTCAGTAGCCTGATGTCTTGGAGGAATCTGATAAAGCAGCGTATCCAAAGAAAACTGCCCCTAGCCCCCTACTGGTTCTACGATTTGGAACTGGCTCTGTGCTGAAATGCTCTCACTGTGGGCCTGCACCGTGCAGCTTGCCGTGTGGGAGGAGCTCACTGCCGGAGTGTGGAAGGCTACCTTGGGAAGACTCTAGCTGCCCTGCCCGGCTCCAATAAGCCACCTCTATCTGGGTCTGCCCCCCGGGCCGAGCTTTACCCAGTGGGCAGACTCACCCGTGGCTCTATTTCAGTCCGAGTCTCTCAATGCCTCCCCTTCTTAACTCCTGGGTTGTGGAGCGACAGGGGGTGCAGTCTCCCTTTAGGCCGCCATCTTAGATCGCCCCGAGAAGAGAGCCTACAGCCAGAGTGGGCAGAGCTGCCTGAAGAGGTCTCTGGCTGCCCTGCCCTGATCCCAGAGGCTGTTTGCGGATCGAGGCTCTCCGTTGGTTCGGGGGCTTGTGGCTGGTTCTATGTAGAAAGTCTCTCACTGGGCGGTCATCTCCGAGAATCTAGCCTTGAACGGCACCTCCCACCGCAGGGGTCCAAACTACTTGGGGAAGTCTCTGGCTGTCCTGTCTGGACCCTGAATCTGCTTGCGTGCCAGAGTACGCTGAGCTGCACTGACTCCGGGACTCGGAGCTTGTTCTGGTCAGAAAGGCTCTCACTAGCGGGCCAGTTCCGTTCCGAGAAAATGAAGAAGCTGGCTGTGTGGGCGGGGCCCACCGCCGGAGTGCGCAGGGCTGCCTGTGGATGACTCTAGCTGCCCTGCCTGGCTCCGATAAGCCACCTCTATCTGGGCCTGCCTCCCGGGCCGAGCTTTACCCAGTGGGCAGACTCACCCGTGGCTCTATTTCAGTTCGAGTCTCTCAATACCTCCCCTTCTTAACTCCTGGGTTCTGGAGCGACAGGGGGTGCAGTCTCCCTTTAGGCCGCCATCTTTGATCCCATAGATGTTTTTGATTGTTATATCTTGCTGATTTATGCTTCCCTTAAGCAGTATGAAATGTCCTTCTTTATCCCTTCTGACTAACATTGGCTTGAAGTCCACATTATCTGAAATGGGGATGGATACTCCAGCTTTTTTGCTGAGTCCATGTGCATGGTATGTTTTTCCCCATCCTTTCACCTTTAGTCTATGGGTATCTCTTTCTATGAGGTGAGTCTCTTGCAGGCAACATATTGTTGGATCTTTCTTTTTAATCCAATCTGCCAGTCTATGTCTTTTGATTGATGAATTCAGGCCATTAACATTCAGGGTTATTATTGAGATATGATTTGTATTCCCGGTCATTTGGTTCATATTTAAAATTTTTGACACATCTTGGTTCCTCCTTTATTTGACAGTTCCTTTAGGATAATTCCTCCCTTTGCTGATTTGCTTCTTTGTTTTTTATCTCTTCCTCATGAAATATTTTGCTGAGAATGTTCTGTAATGCTGGCTTTCTTTTTGTAAATTCTTTTAGTTTTTGTTTATCATGGAATGATTTTATTTCATCGTCAAATTTGAAGGTAAGTTTTGCTGGGTATAAGATTCTTGGTTGGCATCCATTTTCTTTTAGAGCTTGAAAAATGTTGTTCCAGGCCCTTCTAGCTTTTAGGGTCTGGATTGAAAAATCTGCTGATATCCGTATTGGCTTACCCCTGAATGTAATTTGGTACTTTTCTCTCACAGCCTTTAAATTCTGTCTTTATTTGTATGTTAGGTATTTTCATTATAATGTGCCTTGGTGTGGGTCTGTTGTAATTTTGTGTATTTGGAGTCCTATAAGCCTCTTGGACTTGATTTTCCATTTCTTTCTTCAGATTTGGGAAATTTTCTGATATTATTTCTTCAAATAGATTGTTCATTCCTTTGGTTTGTTTCTCTAAGCCTTCCTCAATTCCAATAATTCTCAAATTTGGCCTTTTCATGATATCCCATAGTTCTTGGAGATTCTGTTCATGATTTCTCACCATCTTCTCTGTTTGTTCAACTTTGTTTTCGAGGTTAAATATTTTGTCTTCAATATCTGAAGTTCTGTCTTCCAGCTGTTCTATTCTATTGGTTATGCTTTCTATGGAGTTCTTAATTTGGTTTATTGTTTCCTCATTTCAAGGATTTCTGTTTGTTTTTTTTTTCAATATCTCTAACTCTTTATTGAAATGATCTTTGCTTCCTGAATTTGCTCTGTTAACTGTCGATTGGTGCGATCGTTCAATGCCTGCATTTGCTCTTTCATCTCATCGTTTGCTTCCCTAATCATTTTAATTATGTACATTCTGAACTCCCTTTCTGTCATTTCTTCTGCCATGCTGTCGTTGGATTTTATTGATGTAACATCTAGATTTGTTTGGGGCATTTTCTTCCCTTGTTTTCTCATATTGTTCAGGAATCAGTGGGTCATTAAGATATTGCAGATTTCCTCTATCAACTTATAATGTCCCTGAAGATTGCTAGTATATCCCCTCTTATCCTTCAGTAGCCTGAAGTCTTGGAGGATGTTGATAATGCAGAGCTCCATGATTAAGCTGCCTCTCTAGGGGTGGTTACCCTCAGGTGGCGTATATTCCCTGCTAGTGGGCAGAGGTGCCTCCACTTGTTGACCAATGGTCATCCAATGGGGAACTAGACTGCGGGCTGAGGTAAGGCCTGTTTGTGCCTGTGTCTCTGGTTTTACCGTCCCTGTGGGAAAACCTCCCCCGGCCACGAAGACTCACTCGGTGGGGACGTCTCGCTGGTCAGTTGCCCTCCTAGAGGTTCCCCTCAATCTACAACTACCGCCTGGGCTGGGCTGTCTTCCTCTGCAATGATCCCAGGGGCCCAGACCTACGTCCTGGGCCTGGGAGCCTCACCCTTTGCAGGTGAGTCTCCTTAGGCTGCCTCTCCCAGAGAATCTGCCCGCAGCCCAGAAAACTTCGCTCCGCCCCTAGGCGTGTCTCTGTGTGGCTCTTCCAGCAAGAAGCCACCTAGCTCCTGGGACCCTGCTCTGCACCAATCGCCTGGCTATGCAGCCCCTCCTCTGAGCCACCACCTGGAGCCCCGTACAATAGCTCCGGTACCCAGAGACCCGCCACACACCTCCTCCTCCGGACAGCTGCCTGGTTTCCGACGCAGTCACTAGGAGTCCAAACAACTCACTTCGAGTCTCCTCCTCCCGCCAACCACCCGTAGCCCTAGGCAGACACTCCAAGTCCAAGTGACCCGCCCTGTTCCTCCTCCTCCTCCTTGGGTAGCCCCCCGGGTGTTCAGGAGCGGTGGCTCCGAGACCAAGTGACTCACCACGCTCCTCCTCCAGGCAGGCCACCGGTGTTCAGGAGTGGTCGCTTTTAGTCCAATCAACTCACCACTCGCCTCCTCCTCTGGTGACCGCCTGTGGCTCTGATGCAGTCACTCCTAGACCAAGCGTCCCACCACTCTCCTCCTCCAGGCAGGCCACCAGTGTTCTGGAGCAGTTGTTCTGAGTTCAAAGAGCTCGCCACACAGCTCCTCCTCTGATAACTGCCTGTGGCTCTGATGCAGTCACTCCTAGGTCAAGCAACCCACCGTGCTCCTCCTCTTCCTCTGGGCCGTCCCCCGGTGTTCAGGAGCGCTCGCTCTGAGTTCAAACAGCTCACCACGCAGCTCCTCCTCTGGCAACTGCCTGTGGCTCTGATGCAGTCACTCCTAGACCAAGTGACCCACTGCGATCCTCCTCTTCCTCCGGGTAGTCCCCCAGTGTACAGGAGCGCTCGCTCTGAGTTCAAACAGCTCGCCACGCAGCTCCTCCTCTGGCAACCGCCTGTGGCTCTGATGCAGTCACTTCTAGACCAAGCGACCCGCCGGGATTCTCCTCTTCCTCCGGGCAACCCCCCGGTGTTCAGAAGCGGTCGTTCTGGGTCTAAACAGCTCACCACACAGCCCCTCCTCAGGCAGCCGCCTGGAGCCCCAGTGGTTGCTCCGAGTCCAAGCGCTGTGCTGAGCCGCCTCCTCTACGATGATCCCAGTTGTCCATGTTTACCATGCCAGTGGGGGGAGGGGCGTCTTGCCGAGCAACTCCACTTCACAAATTCCCTGCGTTCCTGGGCTACCGCCCCATCCGGGACGCCTCCCCAACGGGAGAGACTCACCCGGCGGATTTGAGTTGGTCCCAAGTCTCTCACTATCTCCTCTTTTGAATCTTGTGTCCTGGAGCAACGTGAAATGCAGCTGCCCTCTAGTCCGCCATCTTGGCCCCCTCTGCTTAGTTCTTATTCCAGGACCACAGGGCTACTCTCTTCCAAGGCCTCTGTCCTGTGATCAGCCTCAAGTGGTTCTAATTAGTCATGCAAATCCAGAGCAGAGGTTCCCTTTTCCTGACCCCACTATCAGTGCTCTCTGTCCCTTAACAAGCACCCCTTATTTGGGCATCTTTAGCTCTGAAAAATCAAACCCAGCCTGCTTTGAATTTTCCTTCTGGTGCCGCCATAAGCCTCTTGTACTTGGTTTTCCATTTCATTCCTCAGATTTGGGAAATTTTCTGATATTATTTCATTGAATAGATTGTTCATTCCTTTGGTTTGTTTCTCTAAGCCTTCCTCAATCCCAATAATTCTTAAATTTGGCCTTTTCATGATATTCCTATAATTCTTGTAGATTCTGTTCATGATTTCTTACCATCTTCTCTGTGTGGTCAATTTTGTTTTCAAGATTAAATAATTTTTCTTCAATGTCTGAGGTTCTGTCTTCCAGGTGTTCTATTCTATTGGTTATGCTTTCTATGGAGTTTTTAACTTGTTTATTGTTTCCTTCATTTCAAGGATTTCTGTTTGTTTTTTTTTTTCAGTATCTCTAACTCTTTATTGAAATGATCTCTTGCTTCCCATATTTGGTCTTTTAACTGTTGATTGGTCCAATCATTTAATGCCTGCATTAGCTCTTTCATCTCCTCCTTCAATGCCTGCATTTGCTCTTTCATCTCCTCATTTGCTTCCCTGATTGTTTTAATTATGTACATTCTGAACTCCCTTTCTGACATTTCTTTTGCTGTGCTGTCATTGGGTTTTATTGATGAAGTATCTAGGTTTGTTTGGAACATTTTCTTCCCTTGTTTTCTCATATTGGTCAACTGTCAGTGGGACCCTGAGATATTGCAGATTTCATCTGTTGGCTTATAGTGTCCCGGTAGATTTCCAATGTATCACCTCCCAGCCTTCAGTAGTCTGAAGTCTTGGAGGAACTTGATAATGCAGTGCTTCTGAAGAAAGCTGCCCCAGCCCACTACTGGTTCCAGGGCTTGGAGCTGGCTCTGTGCAGAAAGGCTCTCACTGGGGGCCTGCACCGTACAGCTGGCTGTGTGGGAGGAGCCCACCGCCAGAGTGTGGAAGGCTACCTGGGTAAGACTCTAGCTGCCCTGTCCTGCTCCGATAAGCCACCCCTATCTGTGTCTATTGTCCAGGCCAAGTTTCGCCCAGTGGGGGAGACTCACCCCGTGACTCTATTTTTGTCCAAGACTCTCAATGTCTCCCCTTCTTGAGTCTTGGGTTCTGGAGCCATTGGAGATGCAGTCACACTCTAGCCGCCATCCTGGATCGCCCCGTGGAAAGAACCTGCGTCCGGAGTGGGCAGAGCTGCCTGGAGAAGTCTCTGGCTGCTCTGCCTTGATCCCAGAGGCTGCTTGCGGACTGAAGCTCTCTGTTGGCTTGGGGACTTGTCGCTGGCTCTATGTAGAAAGGCTCTCCCTGGGCAGTGTGTTCCGAGAAGCTAGCCTTGAAAGGTGCCTCCCACCACAGGGGGCCGGGCTGCTTGGGTAAGTCTCTGGCTGCCCTGTCCTGGTCCCTGAAGCCACTTGTGGGCCAGAGTACACCGTGCTGGCTCTGGGACTTGGAGCCTGTTCTGATCAGAAAGGCTCTCACTAGGGGGCCTGCTCCAAGAACCTGGAGAAGCTGGCTGTGTGGGATGGGCCCACCGCTGCACTGTGGAGGCCTGCCTGTGGAAGACTCTAGCTGCCCTGCCCTGCTCCGATAAGCCACCGCTATCTGGGCCTGCCACCCAGGCCGAGCTTTACCCAGTGGGCAGACTCACCTGTGGCTCTGTTTTAGTCCGAGTCTCTCAATGCCTCCCCTTCTTAACTCCTGTGTTCTGGAGTGACTGGGGATGCAGTCACTCTCTAGTCCGCCATCTTGGATCACCCCATGGAAAGAGCCTGCAGCCGGAGTTGGCAGAGTCACCTGGAGAAGTCTCTGGCTGCCCTGCCCTGATCCCAGAGGCTGCTTGTGGATTGAAGCTCTCTGTTGACTTGGGGACTTGTGGCTGGCTCTATGTAGAAAGGCTCTCACTGGGCGGTCTGTTCTGAGAAGCTAGTCTTGAAAGGCGCCTCCCACCGCAGGGGTCCAGGCTGTTTGGGGAGGTCTCTGGCTGCCCTGTCCTGGTCCCTGAAGCCTCTTGTGGGCCGGAGTACGCTGCGCTGGCTTCGGGACTTGGAGCCTGTTCTGATCAGAAATGCTCTCACTAGGGAGCCTGCTCCAAGAACCTGGAGAAACTGGCTGTGTGGGATGGGCCCACCACCGGAGTTCGCAGGGCTGCCTGTGGAAGACTCTAGCTGCCCTGCCCTGCTCCGATAAGCCACCTCTATCTGGGCCTGCCATCCAGGCCGAGCTTTACCCAGTGGGCAGACTCACCCGTGGCTCTATTTTAGTCCGAGTCTCTCAATGTCTCCCCTTCTTAACTCCTGGGTTCTGGAGCGACTGAGGATGCAGTCACCCTCTAGTCCGCCATCTTGGATCGCCGACAGTAATAATCATTTTACTATATCAGAAAAATTCTTTAGAATTTTACAAGTCCTAGTTCCCATGCATGGCAGACTCACATTTTCCCATAGTCCTGAATTCTGGGGGTGGTAGAGCTCTAGTCTCAGGCCCTAATAATACCAGTAAGGAGAAGGAGAGTTCATAAAGCCACAACACATTATTTTCTTCTCATGGAAAGTCTAATTTGATTTTAATGACACTCAGAAAAGTAAATGACCAGCCTTTTGTGATGCTTTAAAGTGTTCATTGGAGGGTAAATGAGGATGTGGGAAGAGAACTAGCATTTGAATCATGGGCCCAAGTCTCCCTCTTCTCCAGTTGATTGTGCACTTTCTCAGCTTCTGTGCCTCTTCTGTGACCTAAGCTTGTATCTATAAAAGTAGAGAGTGTTTGGAGCAGGAATAGTGCATTCACAATTCTCACTTGGAAGGTGCAGTAGCCTTCCTCCACTCCCACCTCTGGCAACCCTTCCCATTCCTCATAACTAAAATGGGGGGACCTAACAGAAAGCAGAGGACAGGTGCCCACCATGACAGAGGCTTGGGGGCTCAGGCTATGGATGCAATTGCCTTTGCTCTATTGAGAAGTTTTGCATGTCTGACATTGTTTTAAGGGTATCTTGAGTTTGTTTTAATTGGATGTGGTAAGACTTGCAGTAAAAGATTTTGCTCTTACAGTCTGCTACAGTTTCCTCAAACAAACATTTCAGGCTATGTGCAAGGCACCAAGGTTGGTGAAGAGGCAGAGGGTGTGGAAGTTGAGGGAGAACATGGGAAAGAGACTTCATTTTTGGTGCAGGAAAAATGATGCAGCATAAGAAGTTTTAGGATTAGTATGTTTCAAAGATTTCAGTCTTCTCCAAAGGACTAGGGCCATCTCTGCATCTCTGGTATATGAACCTGATGGAATTGGCATTGTAGAATGCTTCAGGGTTCAATCCAAGTTCCCCTAATGTGTGCGTGTATGTGTGTGTGTGAACATACATACACACACACACACACACACACACACACACACACATGCACTCTTGCAATAAACAGTCAAGGAAATAATGCCTGTCAGGGTCAGGAAAGACCCTATATCAAAGAAAGAGAGTGCCAACAGCAAATAGCATAGATAAAAAAGCACTTTCAATCACCAGCAAGGAAGAAATTGCAACTCTGCTGTTGCCCCTCCTAAGCCTGCTTTCTGGTTCCTCCAGACCAGAACCTGTGTTTATGGTCCTCCAGATAACTTGCTTCACAGACAACAAACAGACTCTCGGGTGATTGCATAGAAGCAGGACTCTTTGTTTTGATGGGTGTCACATTGAAATAAAACTTCCAGGTTGAAATAAAACTTGGTAAGCAGTGCATAGAATGCAAATTATCTGCACAGACTCTCCTTTGAACCTCAATCTGTCTCCCAGAAATGCCAACCTGGAGCAAGCTTATGATACTTGGGACAAGGACAGAGTTACCAGAGAAGGGGGTGTTGGGTAGCAATTGGAAGATTTTTTTTTTTCTCACTGGAGCTTATATTTTCTGATGGCAATTTGGAAGGGAAAAATGAAGCACTGCATGGACCACTCTGGAATAAACAAAATAAAAAATCAAGAAATTTTCCTTGAAGCTGTCTTAAGATCCTCTCATGACATCAGCTCCAGCATGGGGCAGTGGATTCAAGTGACCCTGCACGTTAATGTGTGTTTGTGTTTACTTGCACATGCTGGTCAAGTGCTCTATGACTCACTGAGCATGTATGGGATAAAGGAGTAAGAAAGACTATTTCTAACTTGGTGGTTACTGCTTAGAAGGAATCTTGCCTGATATTCAAGGAGGAACATCTGGCTTGACATCAACTACTGGACTTGGACAGGAAAACTTTTGGAAGAATGATGAAACGCTTTGACAGATAGACTCTAGTATGAGGATCAGGTACAAATTAGTAGTTACCCTGTCCCCAGGCTTTAAGTTTCTCCAGAGAATAGGCTGTGTGTCTCCCTCTTTCCCTTACATTTTTTTCTCTTCTTTCTTCCTCACCTACTATGAGACACTCACTGTGCCTGAAGCACTGAGGACAAAATTATGAACTTGAAAATGTCCGGTGTCTTCCTGTGTAGCATTTATGATCTAGGCCAGGGTTCCTGAACATCATCATGATTAACATAAAAATACCAGATTATTCTTTGTGTTTTGGATTTTCTCTGTTCATAATGAAATGTTTAGTAGCATCCCTGAACAATGTCTAACATTGTCACCTGCAATTTTTGAAAATCAAAAATTCCCACAGACAGTCCCAATGTCTCCTGGGTGTGACTATTGTCCTGACTGACAATTAACCACTGAGGAAGACAGTTATGTTCACACCTGAAGTGGAGTTACCACAACTGTCTCTGCACCTACATTGATTCTGTTCAGGAATCTGCTACTGTTCAGAGAGTCTGGTTTAGTGGCACTTGCAGTGGGTGTTAGTACATGCCTATTTTGGAACAGTAATTGACTGGAGGCTACCAAATAAATCCCTGGTGAACAGAGTCTCCAACTTAATATCATGGTAGGTTAACAAGGAGGTATTTCAGTGACAGTAAGAGTGGAGGTATTTGAAAATAAATTAAAATGTGCTTCCCTGTTATTCCTTTTCAGCCTTTCCTTTACAATGAAATAACTGCAGGATGGGAGAATGAGTGTGTTTGGTGGCAGGGCAGGCCTACATCCTGAATTTTTTTTTTTACATAAAACTCCAAGTCCTTCTGTGTCTCTATGGCCCCTTAAAAGGAAAACAAAGATTACAAATGTCTTTCTTTGTGCCTGATACAGGGTTGAGCTTTGGCTATTGCCAAATATTTGACCCTATATGACACTTCTTAAAGGCATATATGTCTGTTTCCCATGGCATCTCACAGAAGGGTAACGTCTGATTCCAGAATTCAGTATAGAAGTTACTGTCAACACACTTGCTTGTTTATCCCTCTGCTCCACTATATGGTGTTGATAGGTAAATTAATTAAATCTTTTATGATTCAGATATGAAGTGTCTCCCAAAAACTCATGTGTGAGACAATGCAAGAAAGTTTAGTGGTGAAATGACTGGGATATGAGACTTAATCTACTCAGTGAATTTCTCACATGAATGAAATCAATATTTTTAAATGAACAACTCTTTTCTAATCTCATAGAGTAGGGTGTGTTATTAAGCATGGGAAAGGGATTCCTTCCAGCAATCTCCCTGTGCACAAGTATAGATATTGCATTCTTTATATCAGACTGAGGTTTTGTGCCTCCCTTTCTTCCATGACAATTCTCAAGGAGATAGAAACCTCTCTGGTTGTCTCTCATGGCTCCTAGAAGATTAATTGTATAGCACTAATTTTACTGTTCTGTAGGTGTCACACTCATTTTGTTTATATATTCTGTAAAGCTTTGGCTTCCTAGACAGGACAGAATAAGTGCTTCCTATGTATGAGTTCATTTCTGAGTGAAAAATAAATGATTGTATATTTAGCTAGATATTTCCCAAGAATGAGATAAAAAATGTTAGATTGGAGCTACATTGATGACTAGTGGAATAATGAGTTTCAGATATTATCAGATTCAGATGTACTAAAAGTATAATATCTTCAAGTATTTCATGTAAATAAGATAAGGAAGAAAAATAAGAATGACAGAAAAAATACGTACCTTTCAACTATCCACATGGACATAACTTTGAGAGTTTTATTATTTTATTTTACATAAAATAATTTTATTTTAGACATGCAAGAAAAGGTATTTCAGGATCTAATAATTTAAAGCAAGTAGCTGTATACAGATAACAAAAGCAACAACTTGTTATAGCTAAACACACTGCATCCAAAGCAAAGAGGCATGAGGCAATGCATATTTATGCAGCATTAAAACAAAATGAAAAAGGTAGTGTAGGGCAGCAGGATGGATGGAGGGAAAAATGGAAATAAAACATCAATTTCCCAAGGCTTCCAATGTAGCGCATTAGTGTAAGGATGGTAAGAATAGAAATATTATATCTGTATACCTGCCTAATATAAAGTTTTCTGGTAGGATTTCTTTCAATCGTAAACCAATTTAAGTATCTACTGTAGTTACTGAAGCAGATGATTGGCACCCTGAAGCTCTGGACCTTTGAGAATGTTTTTGGACACCCATGGGAAACTGTTATAATAGCTGCAATGCAGAACTGCCAAAGCCCTAAGAATTCAGTTAGAGTTTATATGCTAGACAGACATATAGATCCCTCTGGAAAACTGCAGTCACAGATTTCTCCTTTAATTTGAACTTTATGATTTAAGATGCTGTACTGTGAACTAGTTATGTTAATTAAACAAAGTCATTACCTGAATTTTTCAGCATTCTTAAAAGAACACTTAAACAGAACAACAGTTCACATATTTACCATTTCACATTTGCATAACTTATGAATTGCCATTTGTCAAAACCATGGCTTTGTAATTGCTAAGGCATGACATGTCAGATTGTTTGAATATAATTACATTTTAAGGTAACTGATCACAAAACATCTGTTTTACATAAAAGACTGTATATTATTTGAAAGTACTCAAATGATGACTTGGGCAACTCTCAGGGCTCTGGGTTTGGCCCTTCTCAAAGTGGGACAGACTGGGATTCAGTCTTACCACAAAAGTGAACATGAGTGTGTGTGATCTTAAACCCACTGTGCTTTCTGGGTGGATTCAGGGTGGGTCTGACTTTTATGACTTCCCCAATACCAGGCCTTGTAAAGGAAGGTCTCCTGTTTAACAAGAAAAGTACTGAGTCTGAACGGGTGCCCCACATATTATGCCAACCACTCAGGAGGCTGAGGCAGGAGGATCATGTTTGATGCCACTATGAGCATCCTAGGGAAACCCTGCATCAATATAAAACACAAAGATGGCTAGGGTGAAGCTCAAAAGAATAGCACTCTGTTCCAACCATAAGTTCCTCCCCCACTTGACAAGAGAGAGGATGAGGTGGGAGGAGGGAATCAGGGCAGTTTCCAGGTAAAGGCTGACACTGGGACATGAACACACCATGAGCGTGATGCTTAAGGACTTGGGGTTTGGGAACACTGTCCCCTAATCATTGCCAGGCTCCCTGTGGTTCTTTGTAAATCCTATACTCTGAGTGATGAATAACAGGGAGTGAAGAGGAGAGAGTACCTGTGCTTCCTTGCATGTGATACCCGCAGCTGTGCTCCTGCACTGCAGTAGCAGAGGGTCTCTTTCCCTCCCCAGGGGGCCTTCAGCTCAGTCTTCTCTAAAACTGCAGCCCCTGGGGAAGTTTGTGGGGGAGATAGAATGATAAAATGACATGTCCCACACAATAGCACTGGGTACACTTGGTGTGTACCATGGAGGGGCAGGCTCGGCATGGTCAGTGGTGACTGTGGTTGAGGAACCCTAGGTACAAGGACAGATCAAGGTCCTGTGATTGACTTTCTGCCCACCCATCAATGGGCACCTCACAGGAGTTTGTGGGACTCCTGCTGTCAGGGTTAGAAACCTGGTACAGCATGTCTGGGAGGGGTTCCAGCAGAGTCAGTCATCAAGTGGTGTGCACCTGCCAGGTAAAGACTGGAGAAGGGGAGGGGTGAAGGCAGAAACCGGGGATCCCAGGTTGAACACCAGGAAAAAAGGGTTAGAGACCAGGCCAGGGGTCCCTATAAAAACAGTGGGGTAAAGAGTCCAATGGTTCCAGCAGGAACTAAATGGGAATCTGAGACTGTTACCCAGTCTACACAGTCACACTGTGACCCCACCTCTGAGGCTTGGGACAGCAGCCCCAAATCAGACAGTCCTAAAATCAGAAACAACAGGGTCAGAAGCAGAACTGCAGCCAGGATCTTCAGACCTCTGACTGCAACCAGTGGAGGAAGAGGTCACTAGGTCCAAGGAAAGAATACGCTGGGGGACACATACAGTCCTGAAGACTCCACACTGTCTCTAAGGCCTTGGTAGCTGAAAAAGCTGTGCCTGTCCCTCTGCCAGGCCATTATTACATCACAAACTCTGTGGGAGTTAAGGAGAGAGGCTGGGCAGGGAACTACACACTGTTTGACACTGTTCTCAAATCTTCATTGGGAGAGGACACTGGGGAGCAGAGGAGGCAGGGAAGATCCCATGAGGCCACAGATCAACAACAACTCCACATCAGAAGAGGGAAAACCTGGAGAAGAGTGAGTGTTACATTGATGTAAGTAATAAAGACATAAAAGATCCTGTGAGTCAGGTCCTCAGGACAACAGTACTCAGTCTCCTGTGCCCTGTGGTTGAGTACACCTCACCAAGGAGTTCTCAGTGTTTGCTGGGTCCTGAGTATAAGCTCTTCTCACACACAATTGCTCAGGGTCTCATGTGTCTTCTTGGAGAGTGCCCCTCTCCCACTAGTGCTCAGTTTCCTCTGGGTACTATGGGTGGACAAACTTCATCTACCAGTGCTCATTCTCCAATGAGCACTAAACAACCTAATTCCCTTCGTGAACTCTCTGGGTGAGTCCTTTTCTTGCTAATGTCAGTACACCATCTCTGGCCTTATATGTGTATCCAGGCCAACACAAATGTGAAAAGTGAGAAATAAGTAGACACCTTACTCTTTCCAACAACCTAAGTACAACTTCAGTGCTGCCATGCAAACAGGTTCTTAATCAATGCCTGAAAATGCAAGACAATTTTAATGGATGCTAACTCTGACAGCATTGAGGACCTTGTTCTACCACTCATATTACACAATTTCTATACATTTGTTCAAGTAAATGAGCTCTTATGAGTGATTTATCATGCCCAGTATTTCTACCATCTCTCTGAACAGTGGATGAAAAGTATATATTTAAGTATTTTCAGTATCTTCTATGATTTGTCACTGGTTCCTCTCTTTTGACAAGAGAAAAATCATCCTAGGACATCTGGGTCAGAAAATGCACACCTTCAAGGGACAGTGTGAAATGTTCCCAAGTACAATTTCCCATCACCATAGAGGACTTTTTTAGACCTTTAAATAGCACCATTTCCAATATCACTCAGGATACTGAGACATTGCCCAAGGGATATTCTGAAAAAGGATTCAAAAGCTCTGACACCTGTAGCAGAGTAACCTCTTTCTCAAAAGATCTCTGTATCCTCTGGAGCCTGTGGTCAATGACACCTCATCTATCTTGCTTCAGTCTTCTCTGTGTTCTGCCCTAATACCCTTCTCAAACGCCATTGTTCAGGGTCTTCTAAGTACCCTGGGAGAGTCCACTTCTCCCACCAGTGCTCAGTCTTCTCTGTGTTCTGACCTAAACCTCACCTCTACCAACATTGCACAAAGTCCTCTGAGTCCTGTGTCTGAGTGTCCCTCACCCACCAGTGGTCAGTCAACTCTGCATTTGTGAATGGACTCACTTCAACTCCCAGTGCTCATTCCTCTATGAGCCCTAGGCAACCTGTTTCCCTCAGTAAAATCTCTGGGTAATCCCCTTTCTTGCTAATGTCAGTACAATGTCTCTGATCTTACCTGCATTTCTAGGCCAACATAAGTGTACAAACTTGCAGAGATGAGGATACTTCCTCTTTCCAACAAACTCAACAGGTCTTTGAAGAGGCCCTGTAGAGAGAATCCTCACCATTGCCTAAAAACCCAAGATAATTTCAGTGGATGTCAATTACAAAAGCACTGAACACCTCATTCCACCACTCATCATCCACAACTTCCGCAACTTTGCTCAAGAAGCAGAGTTCTTTTGGGTGATGTGTCATTCCCAGGATTTCTGACATCTCTCCAAACAGTGGATGGAAAACACATATTACAGTATTTTCAGGATCTCCTTTGTTATGTCCCTGGTTGCTCTCTTTTGACAAGAGAGGAAACCTCCTAGGACCTCTGGACCAGGCACAATGAACAACTTCAAGCGACAGTGTGAAGTGTGACTGGAAACTTTACCATCTTCATGCAGGACTTTTTCAGACCTTTGAACAATTACCAGTGTCCCTCCACCCATGAAGTAGTTAAATTTTTTTTTCTCTTGTGAAAGATCTAAAGGCTGTGAGAGATCTTGTTGGGAAACCTCTTCCAACAGAGGTCAGACTCCTCTGGCTCCTGTGGTCAAACGTACCTCATCTAACTTTGTTCTGTCTTCTCTGTGTCCATCCCTAAATCTACCCTCCACCACATTTGCTAAGGGTCATCTGTGTTCTATAGGTGAGCACAACTCCCCAACCAGAGTTCTGTCTTCTCTGAGTCCTGCACTAAATCTCCCCTCATCCACCATTGCTCAGGGTACTCTGAATACTGTGGGTATGTGCCCCCCACACACTAGTGCTCAGATTCCACTTGGTCCTGATGGTGATCGTCCCTCTCCTAACATTTCTCAGTCTTCTTTGTTTTAGCCATTAAGTTTGCCTATCCTGTCCTTATTCAGTCTCTTCTCTACCCTGTCAGTGAGCATGAGTCACTAATAATGCTCAATCTGATCAGTTTTTTTTCTGCATTCTCTAAACTTTTCTTCCTCAGTCTCCTCTGGGTCCTTTGGGTGAGCACCCCTCACTTAAGAGTGCACTGTATTCTCTCTGTCCTGTTCCATGCTCCTAATGCAATCCTTGCTCAGATTCCTCTGGGTCCTGTGGGTGAGCACACCTTTCCTAACACTGCTCAGTGTTCTCTGTGTCCTATTTTTAATCTTCCTCCAATGACACCATTGCTCAGTGTCAATCAGTGTCCTGTGAGTGAGCACTCCATTCCCAACAGTGGTCAGGTCTCTCTGGGTATTGTAGGTGTTCACACTTCACATACAAGTGCTCACTCTCCAATGAACCTTAAGAAACCTGAATCCATTAGTGAATTCTCTGGATGAACCCCTTTCCTTCTAATATCAGTACACAATCTCTGGTTTTACCTTTATATCCCAGCAAGCATGAGTGTGGAAAAGTGGACAGATTTGGATATTTCCTCTTTCCAGCAATCTTAAAAGACTTTTGGTGCTTCCATGCAGACAGGCTCCTCACCAAAACTTGAAGACAGAAGACAATTCTTTTATAAATTTTAATTCAAACAGTATTGAGTACCTCATTCCTCCATTCGTAGTCCACCAACTCCACACATTTTCTCAAGGGTCTGAGCTCTTATGATTTATGTTACATGTCCAGAATTTCTAACATCCTTCTGACCAGTGGATGAAAAGCATATATTTCAGGACTTTCAGAATCTTCTCTGATATGTAACTGACTGCTATCTATTGACAAGGAAACCTCCTTGGAATTCTGACTCAATCACAATGCACACATTCAAGGGACAGTGTGAAATGTGACCAAGCACAACTTCCCATCATCGTGGGGGGACATCTTTAGACCTTTGAACTAGAACCATTAGCACCATTGCTGAGATCACTAATATTTTGGCCTGAGGGATACTCTTGGAAAGGTTCCTAAAACCCTGAGACCTGTAGGTGATAACTCCTCTCCAATTAGAGCTCCATGTCCTTGGGATCCTGTAGTCAAGCACCCCTCATCTATCTTTGCTCTGTCTTCTCTGAGTTCTGCCCTAAATCTCCTCTCAATTATCATTGTGTAGGATCTTTTTAGTCCTCTGGGTGAGTCCCCTTCACCCATTAGTGCTCTGATTCCACTGGGACTTCATGGTGATAGCCCCTCTCCTAACATGTCTCAGCCTTCTTTGTTTAAGCTACTACATTTGTCTAACCTGCCCTTACTAAGTCTCCTTTGTGTCCTCTGGTTGATCGCTGCTCACCTAACAGTGATTGATCTCCTCTTTTTCCTTTGAGCTCCCTATCCATTCTTTGCTCATTTCCCCCCACCCCCTGGGTCCTCTTGTGAGCGCCACTCACCTTAGAGTGCTCAGTCTTCTCTCTCTTTTATTCGAGTTTCTCCAAGGCAATTCTTCTTAGATTTCTCTCATCTGAGAGTGCTCAGGCTTCTCACAGTTCAGTCATGAATATTTCTTTACACACCATTGCTCAGGGTCACAGGAGCCTTCTGGTGAGCACCCTTTGAACACAGGTGCTTTTTTCCCCTGAATATTGTTTTAGTGTGCCCCTTTTTCTTCCAGTACTCTGTCTCCTCTGTGTCCTCTGAATCAGCACACCTCATCCAGCTGTGCTCAATATACTCTGGTAGATCTAGGTTACCACCCCTCATCTAGCAGGGTTCAGTCTCCTGTGTCATGTACTAAGGTCTCATAGCAAATCTTACCTCAGCCTACTCTGGATCATGGTTGTGATCCTGGATAGCCTAACATTGCTCAGTATTTTCTGAGCCTTTCTTCACTTCACATACCCCAACATTGCTCAGGATATTCTGAGTCCCGTGGGTGAGCATCCCCTCCCACCAGTGTTGTTTTAGCTGGGTACTGTCTTAACCTAATCTCCCACACCATTGTCCAGGGTCCTCTGAGTCCTCTGGGTGAGCCCACCTCTCCCACCAGTGCTGAGTCCCCTGTGGATAATTTGGGTGTACACACTTCTGACATCAGTGGTCCCTCTCCACTGAGCCCTAGGAAACCCATTTCTCTGAATGAATTCTCTGGGTGAGACCCATATTGGCTAATGTCAGTACACCATCTCTTGCCTCATCAGTATGTTCAGGCCAATATTAATGAAGACACGTGGAGAGATGTGGATACATCCTCTTTTCACAAACCTCAATAGGGCATTGGTGATGCCATGCAGACAGGCTATTTACTTGCCTGAAAACCCAAGATGGTTTTAATCATGTCAATTTCCACAGCACTGAGGAATTCGTTGAACCACACACCATCCACCATTTCCACACCTTTGCTCAAGTGAGTGAGTTCTTATGGGTAATGTAGCATGATCATGATTTCTGACATCTTTATGAACAGTGGATGGAAAGAACCTATTTAAGTATTTTCAGAATCTGCTCTGATATGTCACTGGCTGTTCTACTGACAAGAAAGGAAACATCCTAGGAACTTTGAGTCAGGCACAATGCACACATTCAAGGCAAAGTGTAAATGTGGCCAATGATAATTTTCCATCACCATTCAGGACTTCTTCAGACTTTTGAAATGGTACCATTTCCATCATACCTAAGGTCATTTAAACTTTGTTCCAAGGAACACTATCAAAAAGATTTCAAAACTCTGAGATCTGTAGGTGAGGAACCATCCTGAAAAAGACATCCATCTCCTCTGGATCTTGTAGTAAAGAACAACTCATCTATCTTTGCTCTGTCTTTTCTGGGTTCTGTCCTAAACCTCTCAACCACCATTGCTCAAGGTTCACAGAGTCCTCTTTGTGAGTGCATCTCTCCCTCTAGTGCTCAGTCTTCTCTGAGTCCTACCCTAAATCTCCCTCAACCACCTTTGCCTAGTGTACTCAGTCCTGGGGGTGAGCACCCTAACTTACTAGTGCTCTGCTTCCCCTGGATACTCTTGGTGATAAGCCAACTTCTAACATGGCTAAATCTTCATTTTTTAAGCTGCTAAATTTGCCTGATCTGTACTTATTTAGTCTCCTTTGGTCCCGTGAGTGAGTGCCACTCACCTAACAATGCTCAGTCTCCTCTGATTCTTTTTTCTACTTTCCCTATGCATTCCTTCCTCATTCTTCTTTTTTTTCCCTTTTTGTGAGCTCCCCTTACCTTACAGTGCTCAATCTTATCTCTGTCCTTTTCCAGGTTCTCCAAGGGAACCCTTGTTCAGACTTCTCTATTTTCTGTGTGGGAGTGCCCCTCTACTTCTAGTGCTCAGTCTTCTCTAGGGTCTGTCCATAATGTCACTTAAAACACCAATGCTCAGATTCATCTGAGACCTGTGGTGAGTGTCACTCACAAACAGATGCTCAGTTTTCCCTGAGTATTATTTTGGAGTGTCCCTTAACTTTCATTACTCTGTCTCTTCTGTTTCCTTTTGGTGAGCATTCCTCATCCAACATTTCTCAGTATAATCTGGAATCTCTGGGTGAAGGTCTCTCACCCAGCAGTGCTTAGTCTACCATGTGCCTTGTGCTAGGTCCATCTAACCAATCATATCTCAGACTCCTCTGACTCTGGAGTGTGATTATAGTCTAACATTGCTCAGACTTTTCTGGGTTTTCTCTTATCCTTTCCTAGCCCACCATTATTCCTGGTCTGCCGAGACCACTGGGTAAGTGGCCCTTCTCCCACTAGTGCTCAGTGTTCTCTGGGTTCTGCCACAAATCTCCACTCATCCACCATTGCTCATTGTACTTTTAGTCCTGTGGGTGACCTCCCCACCCACAATAGTGCTTTTATTTCACTCAGTCCTCTTGGTGATAGCCCCTTTCTTAACATTGCTCAACCTTCCCTATTTAAACTTCTATTTTCACCTCACCAGTCCTTATTCAGTCTGTTTAAAGACATGTGCTTGTTTGCCCCTCCCCAAATATTGCTCAGTCTTCTCTCTTCTTTTTTCTTAGCATTCTAACCTTTCCTTTCTCATTTTTTTTTCTGTGTTCTTTTGGTAAGCACCCCTCACCTTAGAGTGATCAGTCTTTTCTCTGTTCTGTTTCAGTTTCCCCAAAATACTCCTTGCTCAGACTCCTTTGAGTCCTATGGGTGTTTCTCATCTGACAGTACTCAGTCTTTTCTGGTCTTTGTCTGTAATCTGCCTTCACAAACCATTTCTTAGTGTCATCTAAATCCTATCATGAGGGCCGCTCACACACTGGTGCTCATTTATCCCTGAATATTGTTTTGGAGTTCCCCATACTCTCCAGTACCTTGTGTCCTTTGTGTCCTCTGTGTGAGCATCCCTCATCCAGCAGTGTCCAGTAAACTCTGGGATCTCTGGGTGAGCACCTTTCACCCAGCAGTGCTCAGTCTCTTCTGTGTCATTTGCTAAGCTCCGATCCAAACTTATTTCATACTCCTCTGGCTCTTGAGTGTGATCATATATAGTGTAACATTGCTCAACTTTTCTTGTTTCTGCCTTAACTTCACCAGCCTCAACATCACTCATGGTCTTCTGCATCCTGTCAGTGAGTACCCCTCTCACAATATTCCACAGTCTTATCTGGGTCCTGTATTTAATCCCACTCCCACACTACTGTCATGTTCCTCTGAATCCTGTGGTTGAGCATCATCTCCCAACAGTAGTCAGTCCTCATTGGGTAATGTGGGAGGACACACTGACACCATCTGTGCTCACTTTTCACTGAGCCCTAGGCAACTTGTCACTTTTAGTGAAATCTTTGGGTGAATCCCATTTTGGGTAATGCCAGTGTACCATCTCAGTCCTTATCTGTGTGTCATTTCAAAGACTAGAGTGGAAACTTGGAGAAACATGAATACTTCTTCTTTTCTACAACCTCAATAGGACTTTGGTGCTGCCATGCAGAGAGTATCCTCTCCAGTGCCTGAAAACTCTAGACAATTTTAATGGATATCAATTTCCACAGCACTGAGAATCTTCTTCCACTATTGATTGTCTACAATTTCAACATTATTCCTCAATTTGCTGAGATCTTATGAGTGATGTAACTCCTCCAGTATTTCTGACATCTTTCTGAAGAGTGAATGGAAAGCATATATTTAAGTATTTTCCAACTCTTTTCTGATATGTCACTGGTTACTCTCTTTTGACAAGAGAGTAAACTTTCTAGGACCTTGAGTCAGGCTCAATGCAACTCTTCAACGGACATCATGAAATGTAATCATGATTTGAAAATTCAGCACTGTCACACCACCCCTGACATAACTGAGATCATATCCTGTGGCACTCTCTTGATAAGGGTACAAAGTCAATGAATCATCTTGATGCACTCCACTTTTCCAAAAAATGTCTGGCTCCTCTGGTTCCTGGGTTAGAGCACACCTCACCAAACATTGATCCAGCTTCTCTTCTTCCTGTCCTAATCTTCACCTCCCCCACAATTTCTCAGGGTCTTCTGTGTTCTATGTGTGAGAGCCCCTCTCCCATCAGTGCTCAGTCTTCTCTGGGTTCTGCCCTAAATCTCCCTTTATGCAACATTGCTCAGGGTACTATGATTCATGTGGGAGATTGGCCCGCATTCACTAATTCTCTGATTCAACTGGGACCTCTTAGTTATAGCCTCTCTCCTGACATGGCTCAGCCTTCTTTGTTATGCTGTTATGTTTGCCTAACTTGTGGTTCCCCAGTCCCATTTGGGTCCTGTGGGTGAGCACTCCTCAACTAACAGAGCTGTTTTCTGTGTTTCTTTTTTTCTGAGTTCCCTAATCGTTCCTTGATCATTCTTCTCTGGGTCCTTTGGGTGAGCACCCTAACCTAATACTGCTCAGTCTTCTTTCTGTCTTGTTCTATCTTCTCTAAGGCAATTCTTGCTCAGACTCCTCTGAGTCCTGTGGGTGAGGACCTTCCACCTGATAGTTCTTCGTCTTCTCTGTGTCCTGTTGGTGAGAGCATTTCACCTGAGAGTGCTATGTCCTTGACTTAATCTCCCTTCACTCACTATTGCTGAATGTCATCTGAGTTCTGTGGTGAGGGCCCATCACACACTGGTGCTCATTTCTCCCTGAATGTAGTTATGGATTGCCCCTTACCCTCCTTGCCCCTTCTGGAACCTTCCAAATTGACTAGCTGTGCTCTATTCACATCTTTGTGGCAAGGTGCAGGAAATTGTCTCTCACTTCTCAGCAGGTGCTGTCTCCTCATATTCTCAAAGACATCTGTTTATTTATTTATTTATGGATCAGTTTTCCTAGAAAGGAAAAATACAGACCAAGAGCATCAGGAAAAGACAAATCTCAGGAGAACTCCAGAGAAGTGGAGCAGAGAGTCTCTGCAGCATCCCAAAGGGAGCAGCTCACTTGGGAGACCCTCTTCCTATGCAAGACACTGATGGTTCAGGAAGAAAACCTGTGGGTCAGGGTGGTGTCACCAAGACTACTAGTGGCTTTATCTTTAATAATGTTTATTTAACATAATTTGAATTGACAAATAAGAGGAGTTGAAGCGATCTTCATGTTTGACAAAGCTGTGACCTCTAGGTCAGGATGAGAGACTGATAATTTTCTAGAAAGCCACCACTGGGAAGGTGGCACAGACCTGTAACCCCTGACCCCAGGAAGGCTGAGGCAGGTGGATGCAAGTTTGAGGGTAACCTTTGGAACTTCCAGACCTTGTGTCAAAATAAAATAAAAATATGGTTGTCACTCAGAAGTAAAGATTCCTGAGTTAGATTTTTCAGTATGAATCAATTCATTAAATAAATTGAATAAAAATATATATAGGGAGGAACCTCCTGGAGCTGAACTTGTGACAGTGCTGCCAAGGAAAGAAGATGCTGAGCCCATAGGTGAGTGAAGGACTCTGGTTTGTCCAGGATGGCCTTAGGGACCTGTGACAGTAGAGGCATGGAACCCAGGCCTTGAGCAGGCCTGGTGGATGCAGGCATACTGGGGAAAACTCACTGTAGCCTGGCAATGCAAATAATTTCCCTGGCTGGAGCTAGAGGTTGCTGCCTAGAGCCCTGCTTCAGGCTCTGGATTGAAGGCAGCAGCCCCTGAGGTGGACACTCCTAGGCAGTCTCCACTCACTGGCTGCTGCAGTAGAACCAGACACTGGAGTGACTCCACAGTGTGGTCTTCTGCTAGGAATGCCTCTGGTCACAAGAGGGACAAGGGAGAATGAGATAGGGGCAGGCAGAATCCCTGGGTGACCAAGGAGTCTTTCATATATCAAGACCTGGATTCTGTTCATGAAATAGTCCATGGAAGCTTGATGGACAGACACAAAAGAGCAGAACTGTCCTTCAGGCCTAGAAGTAGAGTGCTGGAGAGGGATAAGTTGTGGGTAGCCTCTGGACTTTGGAGACATAAAAGAAAATGTTGACAGTATGCTGCCTTAAACTAGGCTCCAAGGGGAATCACAAGATTTTTATAACACAAACAGAACTGAAGGCATTTATATTCTGTGTCCAGCAGGGAGGAAGAGGGGGGAATTTTGGTCTGACCATTCAGCATGTTCTCCCTCCATCAGAATGTTAACCCCCGCACTGCTCATTTTCCTGGGTCCTAAGAAGGGAGGAAGGATAGGAGGGATTTTGGTCCTTTCTGGCTGCTGGGGTTCAAAGGTAGTATGCTGTGGTTTGGATGTGGTTCTAATGACCAGCGGGTTCCACTGTGAGTGAAGTATTGCTCTGTAGGGTGGCACAGGGTAGAGGTTGGGTATTTTTGAAACTTGACCTACTGGGTTGTTTTGGGGTCAGTGAAGCAAACCCAGGAAGGGGATGCTCTGGAAAAAAGGGTGGTGGTCAGGGAGGATTGTGATTGAGAGATCAGAGCCTGTCTACTTCACCTGGAGATGGGATGCTTGCTTCACAAACCCTGCTGTTGTGGTGCCCATTGGCAGATCATGGCAGTTCACCAGAACTGGCCTGAGGCAGGTTCCATGGCTTATACATGCCAAATCTGAGGGAAATCAGCTCTTCTCCATAGAGTCAGCTGCCTCAGGTATTTCCTTGAAGACAAGCAAGACTGACCAACAGGCAGTGACACTACTGCTCAGCTCTGCAGGCTCATAGTCCAAGATCACTGCACTGACAGTCTTTGTGCCTGGAAAGAGCCTCATTCTGGGTTCTGGAGATTACTCTTTCTGTTTCACATGTCAGAGTCTGTGCTCCTTGTGCCTGTCTCATGAGAGCACCAATTCCTCTCACAGGTATACTTTAAACATAGGAGAGGGATCATCAAGCATTAAGGTCACACAGTTTGTCCCAAAACACATTCTTATTGGACTGTTAATTGCACTCATTCCCTTCCAGTTTTCTCCAAATTCCACTCTGTGGACTGGGTCAAGTAGTGGAATTTTGTGGACTAATAATAATCTGACCAATGACTGATGAGAAAGTTCACAGTCTAATGATCTAGGTTGTAAAAGAGTGTTTCAGGGGCAGAATACTGACAACAGCAAAATGGCAGGGAGAGATGACTGCATCCTTGTTAACCCATTGTCTCCTCACTAACAACACCTGATCCTCTGAAGTTACACACCCTGCTTTAGGAGACCACCTGTGCCCTGCTGAGTTTCAGAGGAGTGTGCACCCAGAGACCCATGTGTTGAAGTTTGTCTCTAGTTTGTGGCACTGTTGGTAGAGGTGAAACACTTAGGAGGTAGGGCCTGGTGAGAGGAGGCTAGGGCTTGTGTATCTGGTCCTTTCTGTCTCTTTGCATCCCAGTTGCCATGAGGGGCTCAGGCCTCATCTGCCACACTCCCATTATGATGTGTTCTGCTGCCACAGGACAGAAGGATCAGGTAACCATGAAGTGAAACCTCTAAAACCTTTCCTCTTATTGAGTTGTTTACCTCAGGTATTTTGTAACAGCAATGTGCTAAGTCTGTGAAAGGACAATCAGATACCAGTCATGCTTGACTCATGGGAAAAAGCTGAGGCTATCTGGTCAGGAGTCTCAACTTTAGGATCTTGTGTGTAAGTATTCAGTGTGCAGTCTCATGTAAATTTTCTTTCTTCCTCACTCTGTTTTAAGAGAGGTGGGTTATTTAGGAAAGCAGATTTTAATTCAAGGGTGCTGGTGAGTTAACCTGCTAACTAGGAAACAGTCCCCTAAGTAACTTTAATAACCAGAACTTCCAGTGAGGGAGAAGAGGGAATGAGAGGCAAAAGCCTCCTTTACACATTTAGATGTATCATTTAAGTGTGCAAAGCCAAAATTGAATATACCAGGCAAAACCCCCAAACCCATAAGGACAAAAGGACAAATGGAGGCAGTCATGAACATCCTGGCTAAAGTTGCTCAAAGTTCCAGGAGGACAACTTAGGTGGGTTCTGGGCAGCTGTAGTTCCTGGCAGGGGCTGGTCTGGTGAAGCTGAAGTTCAAGCTCTAC
>NW_025920176.1:0-53387 GCF_902686445.1 Sciurus carolinensis | reverse complement strand
GGATTCAGTGAAGACAGAACATGTGGGAGAGATATGATCATCCAGAGTTCTCAGAAGACCCTGAGAAATGGTGATTGATAGGAGGTTTAGTGAAGAATCATGAGAAGACATAACAAGGATACATGAGTTTTGCCTGGCAACCAGATCCATAGGAGACATGCATCTTAGGGGAGAGGGGTTTTAAGCTTATAAGGATCAGAATTTTTAGAACAGTTTTAGCATATCTCTTGAGCCAAATTTTTGTTGACTTCCGGTATGGTTGAATTGGTTCTATTTCAAAGGCTTGAAGACATCCTCCTTGATGATAAGAAATTGTCCTTGGCCACATTTCACACTGTCTTTTGATTGTGTGCATTGTATCTGACTCAGAAGTCAAAAAAGGTTTCCTCTCTTGTCAAAAGAGAGGAACCAGAAACATATGAGAAGATCCTGAAAATAACCTAAATATATGACTTTCATCCACTGTTCAGAAAGATGTAAGAATTCCTGGGCATGGTACCTCACCCATAATAACTCAGCCACTTGAGAACTTATGTGGAAATGGTGGATGATGAGTGGTGGAACAAGGTCCTCAATGCTATGGGAATTGACATCTATTAAATTGACTTGGGGATTCATGAGATGTCCATGCCTGGGATGCCTGGCACAGAGACCCAGGCCCAGCCCAGCATCATTGGGAGAGATTTCTGCACTGAGGAGACCCATCCCAGGGACCCACGACCAGGCCAGTTCTGCTGCATGAGTCTCCCATGCAGGGGAGAAAAGGCCCAGAGGCAGGCACCAGGTCCAACACAGTGCTGCTGCTTGAGACTTCCACAGTGGGGAGGCCCCACCCAGAGAACAAGGCCCAGTCCAGTCCAGGCAAAGCCCACATTCTAGCATATTGCTCTGGTTGACTATCTGTTAACACATGGAGGTGCCTCTGCCCACTAGCAGGAATTATATCTCACCTGGAGGCCACCATCCCTGGAGGGGCAGCACCCTTCTTTGAGTTACTGCATTGTCAAGTTTCTCCCAGGCATCAGGCTACTGAAGATGTGGAGATTTGAACAGCACTGTACAGTTTTATTGTAGATTTTTTTATTATAGTATTATGATTATTAATATTATACCTACTATTACTCCTCCTTTTCTTTTCTTGTTTTAATATTTTTCTCATTCTATTTTCCTTTTATCTGTCTACATAGAGACTCTCACTTTTCACATGCTAACAATTTATTTTAACTCTGCTTTCATTAGTCCTATGACATAGTACTTCTATAGATGCACTTCATAGCTTATTGACGTTATATTCTACACCCATCCCTATCCTTTATGTCCATCATTAGAAATTGTGTTCCTTATTACAAAACTATTGGCTAAGCTGTATATAATAAACTAACTCATAATCTCTGCTTATTAAGACAATTTGGGCAATATTTTAAAAGGGAATCTTTGAGTTAAAGTCACATATTCCTTGTATTGTGTTCTGCTAATATTGGTCTCTCACTGAAAGGTGAGGCATTGGAAACCTGAAGAAACTCTATAGGTCTGTAGAGAAAAAATGCAATAACTCAGATTTGCACTCCTAGAGGGGAAGACACATGAGCAATATGAGAAAACAGGGGAAGAAACTGTCCCAAACGAACCTAGAAGCTATCTCAGTAAAATTCAATGACAGCATGGCAGAAGCAAAGTCAGAAAGGGAGTTCAGAATGTACATAATTAAAATGATCAGAGAAGTAGATGATGAGATAAGAGAGCAAATGCAGGCATTGAATTGTTGCACCAGTCAACAGTTAAAAAAGAAAATGCAGGAAACAAAAGATCATTTCAATAAGGATAATGAGATTCTGAAAAAAAACAATAAAATTTATGAAATAAAGGAAACTATAAAGCAAATTAAAAACTCAATAGTAAGCATAATCAATAGGCTAGATCACTTGGAAGACAGAATCCCAGACATTGAAGACAAAGTAATTAATCTTGAAAACAAGTTTGTCAAACAGAGAAGTTGGTAATAAATCATGAATGGAAACTCAAACAATTATTGAATATCATAGAAAGACCAAATTTAAAAATTATTGGAACTGAGGAGGGCATGGAGACACAAACCAAAGGAATGTACAATTTATTCAATGAAATAATATCAGAAAATTTTCCAAATCTGAAGAATGATATGGAAAATCAAATACAAGAGACTTACAGGACACCAAATTACAACAGATGCACACTAAGTCACGTTAAAATAAAAATACCTCATATATAAAATAAAGATAGAGTTTTAAAGACTGTGAGAGAAAAAAATCAATTTGTACTCAGGAGAAAATCAATATGAATATCAGAGATTCCTCAACCCAGACCCTAAAAACTAGAAGGGCCTTGAGCAACATACTTCAAGCTCTAAAAGAAAATGAATGCCAACCAAGAGTTTTATATCAAGAAAAACATACCTTTAGATTTGATAACAAAATAAAATTCTTCTGTGATTAAAAAAAACTAAAAGAAATTACAAATAGAAAGCTGGCACGAAAGAATATTCTCAGCAAAATAGTCCATGAGGAAGAAATGAAAAACAATCATGTAAGTCAGCATAGGGAAGAACTACCCTAAAAATAGCCAAATAAAGGAGGAACTAAGTCAAGCTAAAAATAAAATATAAGCCAAAATGACCAAGAATACAAATCATATCTTATTAATAACCCTGAATGTTAGTGGCCTAAGCTCACCAGTCAAAAGACATATACTGGGAGATTGCATTTAAAAGAAAGACCCAAAATTTTGCTGCCTTCAAGAGACTCTCATGTCATAGAAAAATACACCTATAGACTAAGGGTGAAAGGATGGAAAAAAATACACCACTCACATGGACTCAATAAAAGATTGGGGGGTGCTGGGGAGATAGCTCAGCTGGTAAAGTGCTTGCCTCGCAAACACAGGGCCCTGAGTTTGATCCCCAGTATTACAAAAAAAAAAAAAGTGGGGGTATCCATACTCAGATTAAGAAGCCTTCAATCCAAAATTAGTTAGAAGCGGTAAAGAAGGACATTGCATACATCTTAAGGGAAGCACAAATCAGCAACAAATAACCATCATAAATATTTATACCCCAAACATTGGCTCATCCATATACATCAAACAAATCCTCCTCAATTCCAAGAACCAAATAGACCACAACACAATAATACTAGGTGACTTAAACACACCTCTCTCACCACTGGACACATATTCCAAACAAAAATTGAACAAAAAAATCATAAATCTCAATAACACAATTGATAATTTAGAGTTAACTGACATATATAGAATATTCCATCCATCATTGAACGAATACACTTTCTTCTCAGACGCACATGGATCCTTCTCTAAAATAGACCATATTTTATGCCACAAAGCTAATGTTAGCAAATACAAGAAGATAGAGATACTACCTTGTATTCTATCATATCATAAAGGATTGAAATTAGAAATAAATGACAGAATACAAAACAGATACTACTCCAACACCTGGAGATTAAATAATACACTAGTAAATGATGCATGGATAACAGACAATATCAGGGGGAAATAAAAAAAATGTTAGAGATAAATGAGAACAATGATAAAATGCATCAAAATGTCTGGAATGCTATGAAAACAGTACGAAGAGGAAAATTCATTGCTTGGAGTGCATTCAATAAAAGAAGGAAAACTCAACAAATAAACGACCTATCATTACAGCTCAAATTCCTAGAAAAGGAAGAACAGATCAATGCCAAAATCAGAAGACAGGAAAGAATTAAAATCAGAGCTGAAATCAATGAAATTGACACATAAAAAACTCCAAAAAACTGACAAAAAGTTGATTCTTTGAAAAAAGAAATACAAAACATTGGAAAACCCCAAGCCACAATAATGAAAAGGAGAGACCGAATTCAAATTTCTAAAATTTGAGATGAAAATGGAAATATCATGTCTGACACTACTGAAATATAAAATATAATTAGAAGCTATTTTGAAAATCTATACTCCAAAAAAATGGAAAAACTCAAAGACATCAAAAGATTTCTAGAGACATATGATCCACCCAAGTTGAATCAGGAGAACATATACAATCTACAAAGATAAATTTCAAGCAATGAAATAGAAGTGATCAAAAGCATACCAACAAAAAGTGTTCAGTATCGAATGGATTGTCAGCAGAGTTCTACAAGACCTTCAAAGAAGAGCTCACTCCACTACTCCTCAAAGTATTCCATGAGATAGAAGAGGAGGGGACATTTCCAAACTCATTCTATGAAGCTAATATCACACTGATACCAGAAACAGACAAAGACACATTGAGGAAAGCAAATTTCAGACAAATATTCCTAATCAACATAGTTGCAAAACTTCTTAACAAATTTTTAGCAAATTGAATACTAAAACATATTAAAAAGATAGTGCACCATTATCAAATGGGTTTCATCCCAGGGATAGAAAGTTGGTACAGCATATAGTAGCATATTGTTTAATCTCCAGGTGTTGGAGTAGTTTCTGTTTTTTACTCTTTCATTAATTTGTAACTTCAATCCATTATGATCTGATAGAATACAAGGTAGTGTCTCTATCTTCTTGTATTTGCTGACATTAGCTTTGTGGCATAATATATGGTCTATTTTAGAGAAGGATCCATGTGCTGCTGAGAAGAAAGTGTATTCGCTCTTGGTTGGATGGTATATTCTATAAATGTCTGTTAAGTCTAAATTATTGATTGTGTTATTGAGATCTATGGTTTCTTTGTTCAGTTTTTGTTTGGAAGATCTGTCCAGTGGTGAAAGAGGTGTGTTAAAATCACCTAATATTATTGTGTTATGGTCTATTTGTTTTCTAAAATTGAGAAGGATTTGTTTAACATACATGGATGAGCCACTGTTTGGGGCATAGATGTTTATGATTGTTATATCTTGCTGATTTTTGCTTCCCTTAAGCAGTGTGAAATGTCCTTCTTTATCCCTTCTAACATTGGCTTGAAGTCCACATTATCTGAAATGAGGATGGATACTCCAGCTTTTTTTGCTGAGCCCATGTGCATGGTATGTTTTTCCCCATCCTTTCACCTTTAGTCTATGGGTATCTCTTTCTATGAGGTGAGTCTCTTGCAGGCAACATATTGTTGGATCTTTCTTTTTAATCCAATCTGCCAGTCTATGTCTTTTGATTGATGAATTCAGGCCATTAACATTCAGGGTTATTATTGAGATATGATTTGTATTCCCAGTCATTTGGTTCATATTTAAAATTTATGACACATCTTGGTTCCTCCTTTATTTGACAGTTCCTTTAGGATAATTCCTCCCTTTGCTGATTTGCTTCTTAGGAAGGAAATTAAAAAATTCTTAGAGGTAAACGAGAACAAAGAAACATCATATCAAAATCTCTGGGACACTATGAAAGCGGTACTTAGAGGAAGATTTATTTCATGGAGCGCATTTAATAAAAGAAGTAAAATTCAAAAAATAAATGACCTAACACTACAGCTCAAAGCCCTAGAAAAAGAAGAACAGACCAACACCAAAAGTAGTAGAAGACAGGAAATAGTTAAACTGCGAGCTGAAATCAATGAAATTGAAATGAGAGAAACAATACAAAAAATTGACAAAATAAATAGTTGGTTCTTCGAAAAAATAAACAAAATTGATAAACCCTTAGCCACACTAACAAAGAGAAGAGGAGAGAAAACCCAAATCACTAAAATTCGGAATGAACAAGGAAATATCACAACAGACACGACTGAAATACAAAACATAATTAGAAGCTATTTTGAAAATCTATACTCCAACAAAATAGAAAATTTCGAAGACATCAACAGGTTTCTAGAGACATATGAATTGCCTAAACTGAACGAGGAGGACATACACAATTTAAATAGACCAATTTCAAGTAATGAAATAGAAGAAGTCATCAAAAGCCTTCCAACAAAGAAAAGTCCAGGACCAGATGGGTTCTCAGCCGAGTTCTACAAAACTTTTAAAGAAGAACTCATTCCAATACTTCTCAAAGTATTCCAGAAAATAGAAGAGGAGGGAACTCTCCCAAACTCATTCTATGAAGCCAATATTACCCTGATTCCTAAACCAGACAGAGACACATCGAGGAAAGAAAATTTCAGACCAATATCCTTAATGAACATCGACGCAAAAATTCTCAACAAAATTTTAGCAAATCGCATACAAAAACATATTAAAAAGATAGTGCACCATGATCAAGTGGGTTTCATCCCAGGGATGCAAGGTTCGTTCAACATCAGGAAATCAATAAATGTCATTCACCATATCAATAGACTTAAAGTCAAGAATCACATGATTATTTCGATAGATGCAGAAAAAGCATTTGATAAAATACAGCACCCCTTCATGCTCAAAACACTAGAAAAAATAGGGATAGTGGGAACATTCCTTAACATTGTAAAGGCCATCTATGCTAAACCCATGGCTAATATCATTCTAAATGGTGAAAAACTGAAAGCATTCCCTCTAAAAACTGGAACAAGGCAGGGATGCCCTCTTTCACCACTTCTACTCAATATCATCCTTGAAACTCTAGCCAGAGCAATTAGACAGAGCAAAGAAATTAAAGGGATACAAATAGGAAAAGAAGAACTCAAACTATCCCTATTTGCTGATGATATGATGGTATACTTAGAGGAACCAGGAAATTCCACCAGAAAACTTTTAGATCTCATAAGTGAATTCAGTAAAGTAGCGGGATATAAGATCAATGCACATAAATCTAAGGCATTTTTATATATAAGCAATGAATCTTCAGAAAGAGAAATTAGGAAAACTACCCCATTCACAATAGCTTCGAAAAAAATAAAATACTTGGGAATCAATCTCACAAAAGAGGTGAAAGACCTCTACAATGAGAACTACAGAACACTAAAGAAAGAAATTCAAGAAAACCTTAGAAGATGGAAAGATCTCCCATGTTCTTGGATAGGAAGAATTAATATTGTCAAAATGGCCATACTACCAAAAGGGCCATACAGATTCAATGCAATTCCAATTAAAATCCCAATGATGTACCTTACAGAAATAGAGCAAGCAATTATGAAATTCATCTGGAAGAATAAAAAACCCAGAATAGCTAAAGCAATCCTTGGCAGAAAGAGTGAAGCAGGGGGTATCACAATACCAGATCTTCAACTCTACTACAAAGCAATAGTAACAAAAACGGCATGGTATTGGTACCAAAATAGAAAGGTGGATCAATGGTACAGAATAGAGGACACGGACACAAACCCAAATAAATACAATTTTCTCATACTAGACAAAGGGGCCAAAAATATGCAATGGAGAAAAGATAGCCTCTTCAACAAATGTTGCTGGGAGAATTGGAAATCCATATGCAACAGAATGAAACTAAACCCATATCTCTCACCATGCATGAAACTAAACTCAAAATGGATTAAGGATCTCAGAATCAGACCAGAGACCTTGCATCTTATAGAAGAAAAAGTAGGTCCAGAGCTTCAACATGTCGTCTTAGGACCAGACTTTCTCAACAGGACTCCCATAGCACAAGAAATAAAAGCAAGAATTAATAACTGGGATAGATTCAAACTAAAAAGCTTTCTCTCAGCAAAGGAAACTATCAGCAATGCAAAGAAAGAGCCTACAGAGTGGGAGAAAATCTTTGCCAATCATACTTCAGATAGAGCGCTAATCTCCAGAATCTATAGAGAACTCAAAAAACTCTACACCAAGAATGTAAATAATCCAACTGACAAATGGGCTAAGGAAATGAATAGACACTTCACAGAAGAAGATATACAAGCAATCAACAAACATATGGAAAAATGTTCAACATCTCTAGTAATAAGAGAAATGCAAATCAAAACCACCCTAAGATTCCATCTCACTCCAATTAGAATGGCAATTATCAAGAATACAAGCAACAACAGGTGTTGGCGAGGATGTGGTGAGAAAGGTACACTCTTACATTGCTGGTAGGGCTGCAAATTAGTGCAGCCACTCTGGAAAGCAGTGTGGAGATTCCTTAGAAAACTTGGAATGGAAACACCATTTGACCCAGCTATCCCACTCCTTGGCCTATACCCAAAGGACTTAAAATCAGCATATTACAGAGATACAGCCACATCAATGTTCATAGCTGCTCAGTTCACAATAGCCAGATTGTGGAACCAACCTAGATGTCCTTCAATTGATGAATGGATAAAGAAAATGTGGTATATATATATACAATGGAATATTACTCAGCCATAAAGAACGATAAAATTATGGCATTTGCAGGCAAATGGATGAAACTGGAGAATATCATGCTAAGTGAAATAAACCAATCTCAAAAAACCAAAGGAAGAATGATATCGCTAATAAGTGGATGATGACACATAATGGGGGGTGGGAAGGGTTAGTGTTGGGGTTAGAGTAGGGTTTAGGGAGGGGGGTAGGAATGGAGGAAGGAAGGACTGTATAGATGGAGGGGAAGGGTGGGAGGGGAGGGGGGAAGGGAAAAAATGGCAGAATGAATCAAACAACATTACCCTATGTAAATTTATGATTACACAAATGGTATGCCTTCACGCCATGTACAGACAGAGAAACAACATGTATCCCATTTGTTTACAATAAAAAAAAAAGAAAGTTGGTACAGCATCTGGAAATCAAAAGATGTAGTTCACCACATCAACAGACTTAAAGTTAAGAATCACATGATTATTTAATAGATGCAGAAAAAGCATTTGATAAAATTCAGCACTGCTTCATGCTCAAAACACTAGAAAAAATAGGGATAATAGGAACATTTCTCAACATTGTAAAGGCTATCTATGCTAACATCATTCTTAATGTAGAAAAAATGAAAGCATTTCTCTTAAAAACTATAATAAGGTAGGGAGACCCTCTTTCACCATTTCTATTCAACATTATCCTTGTAACTCTAGCCAGAGAACTTAGGCAGAAAAAAGAAATTAAAAAATTTGAATAGGAAAAGAAGAATTCTAATTATCCATACTTGCTGATGATATAATTATATATTTAGAGGAGCCAGAAAATTCCACCAGAAAATTTATAGAACTCATAAATAAATTCAGAAAAGTAGTCAGATAAAAAAATCAATGTTCATAATCTAATGTATTTTATTCATAAGTGATGAGCGCTCTGAAAGTGAAATTAGGAAAACTACCCCAACCCCACTCACAATAGCCTCAAAAAAAAAAAAAACTAGAAATCAACTAACCAAAGAAGTGAATGAGCTCTACAATGAGAATTACAGAACACTAAAGAAAAAAATTAAAGAAAACCTTGGAAGATGGAAAGATCTCCCATGTTCTTGGGTAGGCAGAATTAATTTTGTCAAAAGGACCTCACTACCAAAAGTGGTATACAAATTCAATGCAATTCCAATTAAAATCCCAATGATGTACCTCATAGAGATAGAGAAAACAATCATGAAATTCATTTGGAAGAAAAAGAGACCAAGAATAGATAAAACTATCCTAAGCAGGAAGAGTGAAGCAGGGGGCATCACAAGACCAGAACTTGAACTATACTACATACCAATAATAACAAAAATGTAGTGGTATTGGCACCAAAATAGACAGAAAGATCAATGGTACAGAAAAAACAACACAGAGAAAGACCCACATAAATACAGTTTTCTCATACTAATCAAAGGTGGCAAAAACATATATGGAGACAAGATAGCTTCTTCAACAAAAGTTGCTGGAGAAGCTAGAAATCCATATACGGCAAAATTAAATTAGAACCCTATCTCTCAATCTGCTAAAACTTAACTCAAAATGTATCAAGGACCTCAACATTAGACCAGAGATCCTGCACCTAATAGAATAAAAATAGGTCCAAATCATCATCATGTTGGCTTAGGACCATGACTTCAAAATCACAAGAAATAAAAGCAGGAATCAATAGTTGGTACAGATTCAAACTAAGAAGCTTTTTCAACAACTTGAAGAGAGAGCCTATAGAGTGGGAGAAAATCTTTGCCACACACAGTTCAGACAGAGCACTAATCTCCAGAATCTATAAAGAACTCAAAATTTTACACCAAGAATACAAATACCCCAGTGAATAAAAGGGGTAAGTAAATGAGCAGACACTTCACAGAAGATCTACAAGCAATCAACAGATATATGGAAAAATGTTCAACATCTCTAGTAATAAGAGAAATGCAAATCCAAACCACCCTATGATTCCATCTCACCCCAATTAGAATGACCATTATCAAGAATATGAGCAACAGTAGGTGTTGGTGAGGATGTGGGGAAAATGTGCAATCATACATTTCTTGTGGGATTGCTAATTATTGCAGACACTCTGGAAAGCAATGTGGAGATTCCTTAGAAAATTTGGAATGGAACCACCATTTAACGAAGTTATCCTCCTCCTTGGCCTATACCCAAAGAACTTAAATTAAGCTTACTACAGTGATGCAGTCACATCAATGTTCATAACTGCTCAATTCACAATAGCTAGATTGTGGAACCAACCTATATATTCTTCAATTGATGAATGGATAAAGAAACTGTGGTATATATACACAATGAAATATTACTCAGTCATAAAGAAGAATAAAATTATAGCATTTGCAGGCAAATGGATGAAATTGGAGAATATTATGCTAAGTGAGATAAACCACTCCCCCCCAAAAAAATGGTCAAATCTTCTCTCTGATAAGCAATGATGAAGCATGACAGGAGGTGGGAGGGAGGCAAGAATGGAAGAAGGATGGATTTTATAGAGGTAAAAGAGGGGTGGAGAGAGGGCAGGGGAAGAAGAAACAACAGAATGAGAGAAACCTCATTTCCCTATGTAAATGTATGATTACACTAATGGTGAGACTACTTCATGTACAACCAGAGAAACAACAGTTGTACCCCATTTGTGTACCATTAATCCAAATAAATAAATTTTCAAAATCATCTTGCTTCTTCAGGAACTTTTGACATGCCTCTGCATGGCAGCAGCAAAAGTCTTTTGAGTTTGTTGGAAAGAGGACATATCTACATCTCTCCAAGTTGCCACAATAGGGTTTACCAGGACACACATAAGTCCTAAGATGGTGTATTTAAATTAGTCAGAATGGGAGTCATCCAGAGATTTCAGTAAGAGAATAAGGTTGCCTAGAGTTAAGTGGAGAGTGTGCACTGATGTCAGCAGTGTGCTCACCCACAACAACCAGAGGAAACCTAACAGGGGTGGGAGAGAGACACTCAATCAGAGAACACAGAGAACCCTAAAAAATGCTTGGAGAAGGGAGATTAAGATCAGGACTCAGGGCTGGCGAGATAGCTCAGCTGATAGAGTGCTTGCCTCAGCAAGCACAAGGCCCTGAGTTTGATTCCTGGTACCACAAAAAAAAAAAAAAAAAAAAAAAAGACCAGGACTCAGAGAAAACTGAGCACTGGTTGGAGAGTGGTGCACAGTGCACACCCACAGTACTGAGAAGACCCTGAGAAATGGTGGGACTGGCAAGGTTAAGAAAGAACCCAGAAAAGATTGAGCAATGTTGAGCTACTTATGAACACACACAGGAGCCAGAGAAAGTTGAGATAAGATTGGCTATGGAAACTTAGCATATGGCACAGAGGTGACTGAGCACTGCTGTGTGAGGGGTGATCAGTCAGAGGTCCCATAATATTCTGAGCACAGCTGGATGAGTGGAAATCACTCAGTGGACACAGAGGAAGCAGAGTTTTGAAGGTTAAAGGGCACTCCAAAACAATATTCAGGAAAAACTTAGCACTTCTGTAAATGGCACTTACCATAGGATTCATATGACATTGAGAAATGGTGTGTGAAGGGAAATTGAGTACAGGACACAGAGAAGACTGAGAACTGTCAGGAGAGTTGTGCTCACCCACAGGATCCAGAGAATTGTGAGCTAGGATTCCCTTTGGGAACTTGGAAGAGAACAGAGAGAAACCTGAGCACTCAGGTGAGGGGTGCTCAACAATAGGATGAAGAAAAAAATAGCAAAATGTTTTGCACATTAACAGGCCACATGGAGGCCTGCACTCCTGGGGGCCTTGCCAGACTGCTATTTTTTCTGGTCACAACTGACAATGTCTGTCCTTGATCACATTTTCTAGGCTTCCTTAAACTGGGAAGTTTCAAGAAGCATCAAATAGCTTTCTCCTGCCATAACCATTGTTCCACTGATCTGGTCCTTCTTGTCTTCACCAGGGCTTCCCACAGGCAATGCCCACTTGCTGAGAATGGGATCCCTGTCCCTAAGGTCAGGAGGATGCAACAGAACTCAGGGTACTGCATCCCCAGCTATACTCTACTCCACCAGAGAGCAGCCTCAAACTTAAATGCCCCTCTTCTGAGGTTGGGGTAGATTTGTTGTCTTACCAGGAAGACTAAGCTGCACCTCAATTTGGTTTCCCATTTCATTGCTCTCCTCTTGTTCCTGATGCAGGTCAGCCACAGAGTCCACTTGGTGGGGACAGCAGGTGCAGGCCTCTATTCTGGGGCCAGAAGAGAATTTGGCCAGGCTGCTAGCCCAAGATGAGGGACAGGTAATGATTGTCCCTGAAGCTGCAAACTCAGTCTTGTGCCCGGAATTTCTGACCCTCAGAGCCAGTGTTGATTTCATCACCACTCCTGATAAGATGGAAAGATGACTTTTATGACTTTAGTCCCAAAGTCTGACCCTAGAAAATCCTTCCCAGCGGGCACACAGACCCTGATCTTCCCTGATGCTTGCCTTTGGGTCACTCCTTGAGACCATTTGGGGGTTCTCTTTGCAGTTGGGACAGAGTCATTTTGAATTCTTTTTCTGAAAGGGGCATTTGGATGTTTCTTTGTGACTGTGGCATGATTTGCAGGAAGAGAGGAGAGATGCAGAGCAACCAGGTTAATTTACAGAAAGTGTTTGCAGACTGAGTACAAGAATCCTGGAGAAAAACTGTCCAAGACCCCAGATGTGGGTACAGTCCAGGAGCTGCCAATGTACTACAGAGCATCAATCCCAGGTCCTGAGGGTGAACAAGATGCCATCCTCACTTCACCCCACGACCCCTGAAATGGAGTCACCAGACTGACCCGCCATGTCTACTTCTCATCTTCACCATCTACAGGTTTCCTTTCATGGAGAATTCACATCCCCAAAGAGCATTTCATGCCACATAAGGACCCTGCTCTGTGCCTTACCTTTCTGAATAAATATCTGCCTGTGTCTCTGTTGACAGGTACTGAAATCTCTCTCTGCAGCATGTCAAGAACCAACCGGGTGGCATATATATACAATGGAATATTACTCCGCAATGAAGAATGATAAAATTATGGCATTTGCAGGCAAATGGATAAAATTGGAGAATATCATGCTGAGATAAGCCAATCTCAAAAAACTAAAGGATGAATGATCTCACTGATAAGCATATGAGGACATATAATGGGGGTCGGAGGGGTTAGCCTTAGGGTTAGGGTTAGGTTTAGGTTAGGGATAAGGAGGGTGGTAAGAATGGAGGAAAGAAGGACTGTATAGAGGGAAAAGAGGGGTGAGAGGGGTGGGGGGAAGGGAAAAATAATGAATCAAACATCATTGCCCTATGTAAATTTATGATTACACAAATGGTATGCCTTGACTCCATGTACAAATAGAGAAACAACATGTATCCCATTTGTATACAATAAAAAAAAAAAGAACCAACCAGGTTGAGTTGAATCCCTCTCTTCCTCCTAAGATCTCCTGGGGACCCATTTGGTGATGACAGGTTTTTATTTCAGAAGCACATAGCCTGCTCCTGGGGTGCCTACAGTGTTGTGTACATGAAGTTAGAGCCACCTACACACCTGCTGTTCTTCCTAAGACATGTGCCAGGCTAGGAACAGAACTCATCAGCAGCATGCCCGCTGCCCCAAACCCTGGTAGAGCTGGAACCTTGGCTTCACCAGACCAGCCCCTGCCAGGAACTACAGCTGCCCAGAACCCACCTAAGTTGTCCTCCTGGAACTTTGAGCAACTTTAGCCAGGATGTTCATGACTGCCTCCATTTGTCCTTTTGTCCTTATGGGTTTGGGGGTTTTGCCTGGTATATTCAATTTTGATTTTGCACACTTAAATGATACATCTAAATGTGTAAAGGAGGCTTTTGGCTCTCATTCCCTCTTCTCCCTCACTGGAAGTTCTGGTTATTAAAGTTACTTAGGGGACTGTTTCCTAGTTAGCAGGTTAACTCACCAGCACCCTTGAATTAAAATCTGCTTTCCTAAATAACCCACCTCTCTTAAAACAGAGTGAGGAAGAAAGAAAATTTACATGAGACTGTGCACTGAATACTTGCACACAAGATCCTAAAGTTGAGACTCCTGACCAGATAGCCTCAGCTTTTTTCCATGAGTCAAGCATGACTGGTATCTGATTGTCCTTTCACAGACTTAGCACATTGCTGTTACAAAATACCTGAGGTAAACAGCTCAATAAGAGGAAAGGTTTTAGAGGTTTCACTTCATGGTTACCTGATCCTTCTGTCCTGTGGCAGCAGAACACATCATAATGGGAGTGTGGCAGATGAGGCCTGAGCCCCTCATGGCAACTGGGATGCAAAGAGACAGAAAGGGCCAGATCCACAAGCCCTAGCCTCTTCTCACCAGGCCCTACCTCCTAAGTGTTTCACCTCTACCAACAGTGCCACAAACTAGAGACAAACTTCAACACATGGGTCTCTGAGTGCACACTCCTCTGAAACTCAGCAGGGCACAGGTGGTCTCCTGAAGCAGGGTGTGTAACTTCAGAGGATCAGGTGTTGTTAGTGAAGAGACAATGGGTTAACAAGGATGCAGTCATCTCTCCCTGCCATTTTGCTGTTGTCAGTATTCTGCCCCTGACACACCATTTTACAACCTAGATCATTAGCCTGTGAACTTTCTCATCAGTCATTGGTCAGATTATTATTAGTCCACAAAATTCCACTACTTGACCCAGTCCACAGAGTGGAATTTGGAGCAACTGGAAGGGAATGAGTGCAATTAACAGTCCAATAAGAATGTGTTTTGGGAGAAACTGTGTGACCTTAATGCTTGATGATCCCTCTCCTATGTTTAAAGTATACCTGTGAGAGGAATTGGTGCTCTCATGAGACAGGCACAAGGAGCACAAACTCTGACATGTGAAACACAGAAAGAATAATCTCCAGAACCCAGAATGAGGCTCTTTCCAGGCACAAAGGCTGTCAGTGCAGTGATCTTGGACTATGAGCCTGCAGAGCTGAGCAGTAGTGTCACTGCCTGTTGATCAGTCTTGCTTGTCTTCAAGGAAATACCTGAGGCATCTGACTCTATGGAGAAGAGCTGATTTCCCTCAGATTTGGCATGTATAAGCCATGGAACCTGCCTCAGGCCAGTTCTGGTGAAGGCCTCATGATCTGCCAATGGGCACCACAACAGCAGGGTGTGTGAAGCAAGCATCCCATCTCCAGGTGAAGTAGACAGGCTCTGATCTCTCAATAACAATCCTCCCTGACCACCACCCTTTGTTCCAGAGCACCCCCTTCCTGGGTTTCCTTCACTGACCCCAAAACAACCCAGTAGGTCAAGTTTCAAAGATACCCAACCTCTACCCTGTGCCACCCTACAGAGCAAGCCTTCACTCACAGTGGAACCCGCTGGTCATTACAAGCACATCCAAACCACAGCATACTACCTTTGAACCCCAGCAGCCAGAAAGGACCAAAATCCCTCCTATCCTTCCTCCCTTCTTAGGACCCAGGAAAATGAGCAGTGGGGGGGTTAACATTCTGATGGAGGGAGAACATGCTGAATGGTCAGACCAAAATGCCCCCCTCTTCCTCCCTTCTGGACACAGAATATAAATGCCTTCAGTTCTGTTTGTGTTATAAAAATCTTGTGATTCCCCCTGGAGCCTAGTTTAAGGCAGCATACTGTCAACATTTTCTTTTATGTCTCCAAAGTCCAGAGGCTACCCACAACTTATCCCTCTCCAGCACTCTACCTCTAGGCCTGAAGGACAGTTCTGCTCTTTTGTGTCTGTCCATCAAGCTTCCATGGACTAGTTCATGAACAGAATCCAGGTCTTGAGATATGAAAGACTCCTTGGTCACCCAGGGATTCTGTCTGCCCCTATCTCATTCTCCCTTGTCCCTCTTGTGACCAGAGGCATTCCTAGCAGAAGACCACACTGTGGAGTCACTCCAGTGTCTGGCTCTACTGCAGCAGCCAGTGAGTGGAGACTGCCTAGGAGTGTCCACCTCAGGGGCTGCTGCCTTCAGTCCAGAGCCTGAAGCAGGGCTCTAGGCAGCAACCTCTAGCTCCAGCCAGGGAAATTATTTGCATTGCCAGGCTACAGTGAGGTTTCCCCAGTATGCCTGCATCCACCAGGCCTGCTCAAGGCCTGAGTTCCATGCCTCTACTGTCACAGGTCCCTAAGGCAATCCTGGACAAACCAGAGTCCTTCACTCACCTATGGGCTCAGCATCTTCTTTGTTTGGCAGCACTGTCACAAGTTCAGCTCCAGGAGGTTCCTCCCTATATATATTTTTATTCAATTTATTTAATGAATTGATTCATACTGAAAAATCTAACTCAGGAATCTTTACCTCTGAGTGACAACCATATTTTTATTTTATTTTGACACAAGGTCTGGAAGTTCCAAAGGTTACCCTCAAACTTGCATCCACCTGCCTCAGCCTTCCTGGGGTCAGGGGTTACAGGTCTGTGCCACCTTCCCAGTGGTGGCTTTCTAGAAAATTATCAGTCTCTCATCCTGACCTAGAGGTCACAGCTTTGTCAAACATGAAGATCGCTTCAACTCCTCTTATTTGTCAATTCAAATTATGTTAAATAAATGTTATTAAAGATAAAGTCACTACTAGTCTTGGTGACACCACCCTGACCCACAGGTTTTCTTCCTGAACCATCAGTGTCTTGCATAGGAAGAGGGTCTCCCAAGTGAGCTGTTCCCTTTGGGATGCTGCAGAGACTCTCTGAAAACCTGCCAGGCATCAACACTGGTGTGAGACAAGAGGCTCAGTGCAGACATCAAGGGATGTAGATAGGGTGGCTTGTGTCCCCTCCCTGGGCACCAAACTCAGAAGGGTGTTCACTTGAGTCAACTTGCTCCTGAGGTTTATCCTCCTGGCCATGATGCTTATCCCAGTACCAGGGAGGCTGAGTCAAAAAGATCCCAAATTCAGGCCAACCTTACTTTCTATATAAAATTCTGGTAGTGCTTGATCATTTTAAAAAGTGCATCTTTTAGGACACCAATGGTTAATGAGTAAAAGACTAATTGAAACAACATTGATCATGGAGTGTATCCTTATAATCTGAGTAATGAATATATGGGAGTTCAGACTTTTGTATATGTTTGAAGTTTTATTTTGATAATTTAATATTTGATCACAACATTTCCTTTTTCTGGGTGATTTTTTTGAAGATCAGGTTTTTCTAACATTGATAATTTGCAACATATTTCTTTTATGTTATCCTTTTAAAATAGGTAATACCAGTAGCAAATTCATGTCTAGAGTTTCCACTATATTTATTTTTAAGCAGGGGTGGTGGGGAGTTGAACCAAGGTCTCACACATGCTAGGCAAGTGCTCTGCCACTGAACTGCTACTCAAAATATGTTTCATTCTGAGACAAGGTGTCACTACATTGCCCAGATTGGCCTTAAATTTGTGATGCTCCTGCCTGCACTTTGTGAGTGACTGGGATCACAGGTGTGAGCTACCATGTCTGGCCCATGATACTATACATCCCATGCATGTACTGTCTCTTAATTCTTTTATGCATAAGCAAAAACATTGTACTGCCCATAAATGTTATGATGATCTAATAGACACACACAGTGGGAATCTAGTGAGTAAAGACAGAGGTCATGGGGAGTTGGGATATGAATGTGCAAAATATATCTTAATAGGCCCCAGCAGAGTGGGAGGAGGCTCAGTCTAATTTTCAGTCAAGTAGGGGTTTGCTTTCACTAGTGGATGTGTGGACTTTAAATGCTCAGCACCCCAGTAGCTTTTAGTGAGAAGGCAGCACAGCATAGGTGAGCATAAATCCACCATATATTAGTTCAGCCATAGCTGGATATGGTTTTGATCTGTGTCAGAGTTTACACACTTAATGCTCCATCTAATGGGCACTCTTGAATTTTAAATAACACATGTGGACCTTGAGTAAAGTGTTCCCTGTGTAAATCTTGCTGTTTTGTCCTTGTATGTCTTCAAGGGTACATGGAACTATGACTAACCTTTGGATGACCCCTAGAAATGTGACCCTCAGAGTGATCAGATGGTCATGGTTGATGATCTGGTTTTGTATACCTGACCAATGGAATGGGTCATTGCAGCCTATGAGGACTGCCATGTATGTACATTAGCATGCTTGTTGTGTGTATAGCTTCATCATAGAGAATCTATATTTCAGCAACCCTGAGTGTGATGCAGCATGATGCCTCTATGTGACTGCCTCTCAGTAAAAGCATCAGACAAACACACTTGGCACACTTGATCTAGGTGCACATATCCAGTTTCCTGCTGAAGAGAAGCATGTCCTGTGTGTTCTCAGATGGGGAAATGGCCAGCAGACTGTGCTCCACTTCTCTGGAGTTCTCCTGAGATATGTCTTTTCCTGATGCTCTTGGTCTGTATTTTTCCTTTCTAGGAAAACTGATCCATAAATAAATAAATAAACAGATGTCTTTGAGAATATGAGGAAGACAGCACCTGCTGAGAAGTGAGAGACAATTTTCTGCACCTTGCCACAAAGATGTGAATAGAGCACAGCTAGTCATTTTGGAAGGTTCCAGAAGGGGCAAGAAGGGTAAGGGGCAATCCATAACTACATTCAGGGATAAATGAGCACCAGTGTGTGATGGGTCCTCACCACAGAACTCAGATGACATTCAGCAATAGTGAGTGAAGGGAGATTAAGTCAAGGACATAGCACTGTCAGGTGAAATGCTCTCACCAACAGGACACAGAGAAGACTAAGAACTATCAGGTGGAAGGTCCTCAACCACAGGACTCAGAGGAGTCTGAGCAAGAATTGCCTTAGAGAAGATAGAACAAGACAGAAAGAAGACTGAGCAGAATTAGGTTAGGGTGCTCACCCAAAGGACCCAGAGAAGAATGATCAAGGAATGATTAGGGAACTCAGAAAAAAAGAAACACAGAAAACAGCTCTGTTAGTTGAGGAGCGCTCACCCACAGGACCCAAATGGGACTGGGGAACGACAGGTTAGGCAAACATAACAGCATAACAAAGAAGGCTGAGCCATGTCAGGAGAGAGGCTATAACTAAGAGGTCCCAGTTGAATCAGAGAATTAGTGCATGGGGCCAATCTCCCACATGACTCATAGTACCCTGAGCAATGTTGCATAAAGGGAGATTTAGGACAGAACCCAGAGAAGACTGAGCACTGATGCGAGAGGGGCTCTCACACATAGAACACAGAAGACCCTGAGAAATTGTGGGGGAGGTGAAGGTTAGGGCAGGAAGAAGAGAAGCTGGATCAATGTTTGGTGAGGTGTGTTCTAACCCAGGAACCAGAGGAGCCAGACATTTTTTGGAAAAGTGGAGTGCATCAAGATGATTCATTGGCTTTGTACCTTTATCAAGAGAGTGCCACAGGATATGATCTCAGTTATATCAGGGGTGGTGTGACAGTGCTGAAGTTTCAAATCATGACTACATTTCATGATGTCCGTTGAAGGGTTGCATTGAGCCTGACTCAAGGTCCTAGAAAGTTTACTCTCTTGTCAAAAGAGAGTAACCAGTGACATATCAGAGAAGAGTTGGAAAATACTTAAATATATGCTTTCCATGCACTCTTCAGAAAGATGTCAGAAATACTGGAGGAGCTACATCACTCATAAGATCTCAGCAAATTGAGGAATAATGTTGAAATTGTAGACAATCAATAGTGGAAGAAGATTCTCAGTGCTATGGAAATTGATATCCATTAAAATTGTCTAGAGTTTTCAGGCACTGGAGAGGATACTCTCTGCATGGCAGCACCAAAGTCCTAATGAGGTTGTAGAAAAGAAGAAGTATTCATGTTTCTCCAAGTTTCCACTCTAGTCTTTGAAATGACACACAGATAAGGACTGAAATGGTACACTGGCATTAACCAAAATGGGATTCACCCAAAGATTTAACTAAAAGTGACAAGTTGCCTAGGGCTCAGTGAAAAGTGAGCTCAGATGGTGGCAGTGTGTCCTCCCACATTACCCAATGAGGACTGACTACTTTTGGGAGATGGTGCTCAACCACAGGATCCAGAGGAACATGAGAGTAGTGTGGGAGTGGGATTAAATACAGGACCCATATAAGACTGTGGAATATTGTGAGAGGAGTACTCACTGACAGGATGCAGAAGACCATGAGTGATGTTGAGGCTGGTGAAGTTAAGGCAGAAACAAGAAAAGTTGAGCAATGTTACACTATATATGATCACACTCAAGAGCCAGAGAAGTATGAAATAAGTTTGGATCAGAGCTTAGCAAATGACACAGAGGAGACTGAGCACTGCTGGGTGAAAGGTGCTCATCCAGAGATCCCAGAGTTTACTGGACACTGCTGGATGAGGGATGCTCACAAAGAGGACACAAAGGACACAAGGTACTGGAGAGTATGGGGAACTCCAAAACAATATTCAGGGATAAATGAGCACCTCTGTGTGAGCGGCCCTCATCACAGGATTTAGATGACACTAAAAATGGTTTGTGAAGGCAGATTATAGACAAAGACCAGAAAAGACTGAGTACTGTCAGGTGAGAAACACCCATAAGACTCAAAGGAGTCTGAGCAAGGGGTATTTTGGGGAAACTGAAACAGAACAGAGAAAAGACTGATCACTCTAAGGTGAGGGATGCTTACCAAAAGAACACAGAAAAAAAATGAGAAAGGAGAGGTTAGAATGTAAAAAAAAGAAAAAGAGAAGACTGAGCAATATTTGGGGAGGGGCAAACAAGCATGTGTCTTTAGACAGACTGAATAAGGACTGGTGAGGTGAAAATAGAAGTTTAAATAGGGAAGGTTGAGCAATGTTAAGAAAGGGGCTATCACCAAGAGGTCCGAGTGAAATAAAAGCACTATTGTGGGTGGGAGGTCACCCACAGGACTAAAAGTACAATGAGCAATGGTGGATGAGGGGAGATTTGTGGCAGAACCCAGAGAACACTGAGCACTGGTGGGAGAAGGGCCACTTACCCAGAGGTCTCGGCAGACCAGGAATAATGGTGGGGTAGGAAAGGATAAGAGAAAACCCAGAAAAGTCTGAGCAATGTTAGACTATAATCACACTCCAGAGTCAGAGGAGTCTGAGATATGATTGGTTAGATGGACCTAGCACAAGGCACATGGTAGACTATGCACTGCTGGGTGAGAGACCTTCACCCAGAGATTCCAGATTATACTGAGAAATGTTGGATGAGGAATGCTCACCAAAAGGAAACAGAAGAGACAGAGTAATGAAAGTTAAGGGACACTCCAAAATAATACTCAGGGAAAACTGAGCATCTGTTTGTGAGTGGCACTCACCACAGGTCTCAGATGAATCTGAGCATTGATGTTTTAAGTGACATTAAGGACAGACCCTAGAGAAGACTGAGCACTAGAAGTAGAGGGGCACTCCCACACAGAAAATAGAAAAGTCTGAACAAGGGTTCCCTTGGAGAACCTGGAAAAGGACAGAGATAAGATTGAGTACTGTAAGGTAAGGGGAGCTCACAAAAAGGGGAAAAAAAGAAGAATGAGGAAGGACTGCATAGGGAAAGTAGAAAAAAGAATCAGAGGAGACTGAGCATTGTCAGGTGAGTGCCACTCACTCATGGAACCAAAGGAGACTAAATAAGTACAGATCAAGCAAATTTAGCAGCTTAAAAAATGAAGATTTAGCCATGTTAGAAGTTGGCTTATCACCAAGAGTATCCAGGGGAAGCAGAGCACTAGTAAGTTAGGGTGCTCACCCGCAGGACTGAGTACACTAGGCAAAGGTGGTTGAGGGAGATTTAGGGTAGGACTCAGAGAAGACTGAGCACTAGAGGGAGAGGTGCACTCACAAAGAGGACTCTGTAAACCTTGAGTAATGGTGGTTAAGAGGTTTAGGACAGAACCCAGAAAAGACAGAGCAAAGATAGATGACTTGTTCTTTACTACAAGATCCAGAGGAGATGGATGTCTTTTTCAGGATGGTTCCTCACCTACAGATCTCAGAGTTTTGGAATCTTTTTGATAGTGTTCCTTGGGACAAAGTTTAAATGACCTTAGGTATGGTGGAAATGGTACCATTTCAAAAGTGTGAAGAAGTCCTGAATGATGATGGAAAATTATCCTTGGCCACATTTACACTTTGCCTTGAATGTGTGCATTGTGCCTGACTCAAAGTTTCTAGGATGTTTCCTTTCTTGTCAGTAGAACAGCCAGTGACATATCAGAGCAAATTCTGAAAATACTTAAATAGGTGCTTTCCATCCACTGTTCAGAAAGATGTCAGAAATCATGATCATGCTACATTATCCATAAGAACTCACTCACTTGAGCAAAGGTGTGAAAATGGTGGATGGTGTGTGGTTCAATGAATTCCTCAGTGCTGTGGAAATTGACATGATTAACACCATCTTGTGTTTTCAGGCAAGTAAATAGCCTGTCTGCAAGGCATCACCAATGCCCTATTGAGGTTTGTGAAAAGAGGATGTATCCACATCTCTCCACATGTCTTCATTAATATTGGCCTGAACATACTGATGAGGCAAGAGATGGTGTACTGACATTAGCCAATATGGGTCTCACCCAGAGAATTCTTTCAGAGAAATGGGTTTCCTAGGGCTCAGTAGAGAGGGACCACTGATGTCAGAAGTGTGTACACCCAAATTATCCACAGGGGACTCAGCACTGGTGGGAGAGGTGGGCTCACCCAGAGGACTCAGAGGACCCTGGACAATGGTGTGGGAGATTAGGTTAAGACAGTACCCAGCTAAAACAAAACTGATGGGAGGGGATGCTCACCCATGGGACTTAGAATATCCTGAGCAATGTTGGGGTATGTGAGGTGAAGAAAGGCTCAGAAAATACTGAGCAATGTTAGGCTATCCAGGATCACAACCATCATCCAGAGTAGGCTGAGGTAAGATTTGCTATGAGACCTTAGTGCATGACACAGGAGACTGAGCCCTGCTAGATGAGGGGTGGTAACCTAGATCTACCAGAGTATTTTGAGCACAGCTGGATAAGGTGTGCTGATTCAGAGGACACAGAGGAGACAGAGTACTGGAAGAAAAAGGGGCACACTAAAACATTATTCAGGGGAAAAAAGCACCTGTGTTCGAAGGGTGCTCACCAGAAGGCTCCTATGACCCTGAGCAATGGTGCGTAAAGAAATATTCATGACTGAACTGTGAGCACTGTCAGATGAGGGATGCTTACCCACAAGACCGAGAGAAATCTAAGGAGAATCGCCTTGGAGAGACTCGAATAAAAGAGAGAGAAGACTGAGCACTCTAAGGTGAGTGGCGCTCACAAGAGGACCCGGGGGGTGGGGGGAAATGAGCAAAGAATGGATAGGGAGCTCAAAGGAAAAAGAGGAGATCAATCACTGTTAGGTGAGCAGCGATCAACTAGAGGACACAAAGGAGACTTAGTAAGGACAGGTTAGACAAATGTAGTAGCTTAAACAAAGAAGGCTGAGACATGTTAGGAGAGGGGCTATCACCATGAAGTCCCAGTGGAATCAGAGCACTAATTGGTGAAGGGGACTCACCCAGAGGACTAAAAAGATCCTACACAATGATAATTGAGAGGAGATTTAGGGCAGAACTCAGAGAAGACAGAGCAAAGATAGATGAGGGGTGCTTGACTACAGGATCCCAAGGACATGGAGCTCTTTTTGGAGAGGAGTTATCACCTACAGGTCTCAGGGTTTTAGGAACCTTTCCAACAGTATCCCTCAGGCCAGAATATTAGTGATCTCAGCAATGGTGCTAATGGTTGTAGTTCAAAGGTCTAAAGATGTCCCCCACGATGATGGGAAGTTGTGCTTGGTCACATTTCACACTGTCCCTTGAATGTGTGCATTGTGACTGAGTCAGAATTCCAAGGAGATTTCCTTGTCAATAGATAGCAGTCAGTTACATATCAGAGAAGATTCTGAAAGTCCTGAAATATATGCTTTTCATCCACTGGTCAGAAGGATGTTAGAAATTCTGGACATGTAACATAAATCATAAGAGCTCATACCCTTGAGAAAATGTGTGGAGTTGGTGGACTATGAATGGAGAAATGAGGTACTCAATACTGTTTGAGTTAAAATATATAAAAAAATAGTCTTCTGTCTTCAAGTTTTGGTGAGGAGCCTGTCTGCATGGAAGCACCAAAAGTCTTTTGAGATTATTGGAAAGAGGAAACATCCAAATCTGTCCACTTTTCCACACTCATGCTTGCTGGGATATAAAGGTAAAACCAGAGATTGTGTACTGATATTAGAAGGAAAGTGGTTCATCCAGAGAATTCACTAATGGATTCAGGTTTCTTAAGGTTCACTGGAGAGTGAGCACTTGTATGTGAAGTGTGAACACCTACAATACCCAGAGAGACCTGACCACTGTTGGGAATGGAGTGCTCACTCACAGGACACTGACTGACACTGAGGAATGGTGTCATTGGAGGAAGATTAAAAATAGGACACAGAGAACACTGAGCAGTGTTAGGAAAGGTGTGCTCACCCACAGGGCCCAGAGGAATCTGAGCAAGGATTGCATTAGGAACATGGAACAGGACAGAGAGAATACAGTGCACTCTTAAGTGAGGGGTGCTCACCCAAAGGACCCAGAGGAGAATGAGGAAGAAAAGGTTAGAGAATGCAGAAAAAAAAAATTAGCAGACTGAGCATTATTAGTGACTCATGCTCACTGACAGGGTAGAGAAGAGACTGAATAAGGACAGGATAGGCAAACTTAATGGCTAAAACAAAGAAGACTGAGAAATGTTAGGAGAGGGACAATCACCATCAGGACCAAGTGGAATCTGAGCACTAGTGTGTGTGGGGCACATACCCACAGTATTCAGAGTACCCTGAGCAATGATTGATGAGGGGAGATTTAGTGCAGGACTCAGAGAAGACAGAACTCTGGTTGGGGAGTTGTGCTCACCTATAGAACACAGATGACCCTGAGCAATTGTGGTGGAGGGTAGATTTAGGGATGGACACAGAGAAGACAGAACAAAGTTAGATGAGGTATGCTTGACCACAGGAGCCAGAGGAGTCTGACCTCTGTTGGAAGAGGTTTCCCAAAAAGATCTCTCACAGCCTTTAGATCTTTCACAAGAGAAAAAAATTTTAACTACTTCATGGGTGGAGGGACACTGGTGATTGTTTAAAGGTCTGAAAAAGTCCTGCATGAAGATGGTAAATTTTCCACAGTCACACTTCACACTGTCCCTTGAAGTTGTTCATTGTGCCTGGTCCAGAGGTCCTAGGAGGTTTCCTCTCTTGTCAAAAGAGAGCAACCAGGGACATAACAAAGGAGATCCTGAAAATACTGTATTATGTGTTTTCCATCCACTGTTTGGAGAGATGTCAGAAATCCTGGGAATGACACATCACCCAAAAGAACTCTGCTTCTTGAGCAGAGTTGCGGAAGTGATGGATGATGAGTGGTGGAATGAGGTGTTCAGTGCTTTTGTAATTGACATCCACTGAAATTATCTTGGGTTTTTAGGCAATGGTGAGAATTCTCTCTACAGGGCCTCTTCAAAGACCTGTTGAGTTTGTTGGAAAGAGGAAGCATCCTCATCTCTGCAAGTTTGTACACTCATGTTGGCCTAGAAATGCAGGTAAGATCAGAGACATTGTACTGACATTAGCAGGAAAGGGGATTACCCAGAGGTTTTACTGAGGGAAATGGGTTGCCTAGGGCTTGTAGAGGAATGAGCACTGGGAGTTGAAGTGAGTCCATTCACAAACCCAGAGTTGACTGACCACTGGTGGGTGAGAGACACTCAGACACAGGACTCAGAGGACTTTGTGCAATGTTGGTGGAGGTGAGGTTTAGGTCAGAACACAGAGAAGACTGAGCACTGGTGGGAGAAGTAGACTCTCCCAGGGTACTTAGAAGATCCTGAACAATGGCGTTTGAGAAGGGTTTTAGGGCAGAACACAGAAAAGACTGAAGCAAGATAGATGAGGTGTCATTGACCACATGCTCCAGAGGATACAGAGATCTTTTGAGAAAGAGGTTACTCTGCTACAGGTGTCAGAGCTTTTGAATCCTTTTTCAGAATATCCCTTGGGCAATGTCTCAGTATCCTGAGTGATGTTGGAAATGGTGCTATTTAAAGGTCTAAAAAAGTCCTCTATGGTGATGGGAAATTGTACTTGGGCACATTTCACACTGTCCCTTGAAGGTGTGCATTTTCTGACCCAGATGTCCTAGGATGATTTTTCTCTTGTCAAAAGAGAGGAACCAGTGACATATCAGAGAAGATACTGAAAATACTTAAGTATATACTTTTCATCCACTGTTCAGAGAGATGGTAGAAATACTGGACATGATAAATCACTCATAAGAGTTCATTTACTTGAACAAATGTATAGAAATTGTGTAATATGAGTGGTAGAACAAGGTCCTCCATGCTGTCAGAGTTAGCATCCATTAAAATTATCTTGCATTTTCAGGCATTGATTAAGAACCTGTTTGCATGGCAGCACTGAAGTTGTACTTAGGTTGTTGGAAAGAGTAAGTGTTTACTTATTTCTCACTTTTCACATTTGTGTTGGCCTGGATACACATATAAGGCCAGAGATGGTGTGCTGACATTAGCAAGAAAGGGACTCACCCAGAGAGTTCACTAAGGGACTTAGGTTGTTTAGTGCTCATTGGAGAATGAGCACTGGTAGATGAAGTTTGTCCACCCATAATACCCAGAGGGAACTGAGCACTAGTGGGAGAGGGGCACTCTCCCAGAAGACACATGAGACCCTGAGCAATTGTGTGTGAGAGGAGCTGAAACTCAGGACCCAGCAAACACTGAGAACTCCTTGGAGAGGTGTACTCAACCACAGGGCACAGGAGACTGAGTACTGCTGTCCTGAGGACCTGACTCACAGGATCTTTTATGTCTTTATTAATTACATCAATGTAACACTCGCTCTTCTCCAGGTTTTCCCTCTTCTGGTGTGGAGTTGTTGTTGTTCTGTGGCCTCATGGGATCTTCCCTGCCTCCTCTACTCCCCAGTGTCCTCTCCCAATGAAGATTTGAGAACAGTGTCAAACAGTGTGTAGTGCCCTGCCAAGCCTCTCTCCTTAACTCCCACAAAGTTTGTGATGTAATAATGGCCTGGCAGAGGGGCAGGCACAGCTTTTTCAGCTACCAAGGCCTTAGAGACAGTGTGGAGTCTTCAGGAATATATGTGTTCCGCAGTGTAATCTTTCCTTGGACCTAGTGACCTCTTCCTCCACTGGTTGCAGTCAGAGGTCTGAAGATTCTGGCTCCAGTTCTGCTTCTGACCCTGTTGTTTCTGATTTTAGGTCTGTCTGATTTGGGGCTGCTATCCCAAGCCTCAGAGGTGGGGGGTCACAGTGTGACTGTGTAGACTGGGTAACAGTCTCAGATTCCCATTTAGTTCCCGCTGGAACCATTGAACTCTTTGCCCCACTGTTTTTATAGGGACCCCTGGCCTGGTCTCTAACCCTTTTTTCCTGGTGCTCTGTCGGGGCGCCACGGACCCCTGGCCCTGGGTGTGGCTTGGCTGCCTGGGTGTGGCATAGCTGGCTTGGCTTACTTAGATGCGTATCCAAGATGGCGCCTGGCAGCTTGCCAGTGCGGTTGCATGCAGCTGACTTGTGAGACAACAACTAGCGTCACTTTGAGGAAGATGTTTGGATTGGTTAGGCTCCTTCGTAAACACTGCATGTCTAGTGTATGCCCTAATTGCCTCTCTGTACCTGTCCACACTCTCCCCGCATGCACTTGTATCTGATTGGTTAAAGGATTGTATATATTGAGCTGCGGAAGGAGAAGAAGGAAGTAAGTAAGCGCGCAAAATAAAGAGCTAAAAAGAACCAGGTTTGTGTCTCGTCTCTCTGCGGGCAGGGAGCGTGACAGGTGGCGCCGAAACCCGGGAACCCTAAAAATAACTCTAGAGTAAGTACAAGGTAAGTATTTAATAAAGTAAATTAAACAGTAAGAAGGCCTTAAAAGTTCGCGGAACAGCGACTAGTTATAAAGGTTCGTGGTGCAGCGACTAGCTATAAAAGTTCGCGGAACAGCGACTAGTTATAAAGGTTCATGGAACAGTGACTAGCCAAGGGGTTTTGTGTTGTCTGTGTGTATGAAGTGGTGGTAGATTTTCTGTGTAGTAAGTGTCTTTGTTACATCAATTGTGTGGTTTGTTCGTGTGATTGGGTTAGCTCTTAGTGTTGCAAGTTTTAATCATGGGAACAGAACTGTCTAAAAATAGAATGCAGCAGCCTCTTAGAGAGCTGTTAAAGAACCATGGAACACCGTTAAAAACAAAAACAGCTCAAATGTTCCTGGATACCATAGAAAAAGTCTCTCCGTGGTTCTTAGATGAAGGTTTATTAAACATTCCTCAGTGGGAGCATTTGGGAGAGGATTTAAGAATAGCAGATAGACAAAAAACATTACCGGTGGGAACACTGGCCATTTGGTCTCTGATAAAATCTTGCCTACAACATAAAGACAAATGAAATATTAAGGGACCCCTAGAAGAGGGAAGTCAGGTTTTAGAAGAAATTAAAGAGGAGCGTTCTCACCGCTCGGAGGGGAAGTATGACTCAGATGAGGGAAAAGAGTCAGAAGGGGAACTGTCAGGGGGGGAGTTAGAAAAAGCTCTTGAGAAGTTAACCACGCAGGCCGAGCGCCCCCTAGTGCCTTTAATACCTAATGCACCTCCCAGGGACTCTATGGATGGGGAGCAATCTAACAGACACCTAGACTGGGCATCTCATACACCCACCATGTTTCCGGTGTTTGAGGATGTACAAAATCAACGTTTCCATCAACCACTAGACTTTAAAATTGTAAAACAATTAAAGGAGGCAGTAAGTACTTATGGCCCTCAATCTGCCTTTACAGTGGCTCTGGTAGAAACTATGATGTCTCAGAATCTCATACCTTTAGATTGGACTAATTTAGCTAGAACCACTTTATCAGGAGGACAGTACCTTATGTGGAAAACAGCCTGGCAAGAGCTTTCCATGGATACTGCAAGGTGTAATGCAGCAGCATGGAATCCACAGATAGATAGAGATATGTTAATGGGAACAGGACCATATGAAGGGTTACAGGCACAGCTTAATTATCATCCAGCAGTGTTTGCTCAAATTGCTGTGGCTGCTACCAAAGCATGGAAAACCTTACAAGGATCTGGAGACTTACAGGGACAATTGTCCAAAGTGACCCAGGGAAGTAATGAGCCTTATGCAGACTTTGTAGACAGATTAATTCAAACAGCTTCAAGAATTTTTGGAGACGCTGACCAAGCATTGCCTTTGATAAAACAGTTAGCCTATGAACAAGCTAATAAATGGTGTAAGGAAGCTATTAGACCATGGAAATCTAAAGATTTATCCACTTATCTAAGAGTTTGTAAGGATATTAATGAGTCCACTGGACAGAGTGCTGCATTTGTGGCTGCAATTGACAGACAGACCTCAGCGCTTACTACAGCCTTAGCTTTAGGTGGTCAAGGAAAGCAAGAGTTTAAGAGAGGACCTCTAGGTTCCTGTTTTGTATGTGGACACATGGGTCATCTGAAGGCTACTTGTCCTTATAAAGCTCCTGTGCAAAATCCTAGCCACAATCCAGCCCCGGGTATTTGTCCCCGATGTAAAAAGGGAAATCATTGGGCGGGAGAATGTCACTCTGTAAGAGATAAAGAAGGAAACCCATTGCCACCAAACCCCAAGTTACAAAAAAATGGGGTGAGGGGCCCACCCCGGGGCCTGCAACAAATATACAGGGTAATTCAGCAGATGCCGCGTCAATGGTACCCGCCAACAGAAAAAGGGATGAAAATCAAAAAAGAAGGGCAATCGCAGGAAGTGCAGGATTGGACGTCTGTGCCACCTCCAGACTTGTACTAACACCAGATATGGGAATTCAGATGATAGACACGGACTGGGAAGGTGATATTCCTGCAGATTCAGTAGGGTTGCTTTTAGGTAGGAGTTCCTCTACTTTAAGAGGTCTGATAGTCCATCCAGGAGTAATTGACCCTGATTTTAAAGGACAAGTTAAGGCTATAATTTCTTCACCTAATGGGATTACAGTCATTTCCCCGGGAGATAGGATAGCACAGATGTTAATTTTACCTAGTCAGCATTCCCAGTGGCCTAGTAAGGAGACAATAAGAGGAGCTAAAGGATTCAGGTCTACTGGAGGACCCTGGGCTAATTTTACTATGGATCTTCAAGACAGGCCTATCATGCAATTGATAGTAGGGCACAAACCTTTATAGGGCTATTAGACACAGGAGCTGATAAAAGTATAATCAGTGAGGCTGTTTGGCCTAAAGGCTGGCCAGTAATTACAGCTAGTCAGAACCTACAAGGGTTAGGTGTAGCTCAGTCGCCTGGCCAAAGTGCAGCTTCGTTGTCATGGAGAGACAATGAAGGACATTCAGGAATTTTTCAACCATATGTCTGTAAAATACCTATCTCTTTATGGGGAAGAGATGTCCTCACCCAAATGAATGCCAAATTAACTACAAATATTAATTCTGAGCCTGTACAACATATGATGAAGAAAATGCAATATACTAAAGGCCAGGGATTAGGACGAGGACAACAGGGATTGTTACAGCCCTTGCCATTGCCTCCTCCAAAAAATAACTTTCAGGGTTTGGGTTTTTCGTAGGGGCCACTGTTGTTACACCGATTCCAATAGTTTGGAAAAATAATGAGCCACAATGGATCCCACAGTGGCCCCTTACTACAAAAAAGTTACAAGCGGCTCATGATTTAGTAAAAGAACAATTTCAGGCAGGACATTTACAACCCTCTACTTCTCCTTGGAATACCCCTATATTTGTCATAAAAAAGAAATCTGGTAAATGGAGACTATTACATGACCTGAGAGCCATTAATGCTCAAATGTTTCCCATGGGTCCTATACAAAGAGGATTGCCTCTAGTTACAGCTCTTCCAAAAAATTGGCCTACTATTATTTTAGATTTGAAAGATTGCTTCTTCTCTATTCCGTTACACAAAAGGGATTGTTGGCGGTTTGCGTTTACTTTACCCTCTCTCAATCATGCACAGCCTGACCAAAGATTTGAATGGACTGTATTGCCACAGGGCATGGATAATAGTCCTACGTTGTGCCAGATATATGTAGACAAAGCTTTGAAACCTATAAGAGATGACTTTCCAGATTTATTGATTTATCATTATATGGATGATATCCTTATCTGTCATAAAAACAAACAATTATTAGAAAATGCCTTGCAAATATTGATCTCCACCTTAAAACAGTATAGTTTAAATATTTCTCCAGAAAAACTACAAATGGGAGAAGCACAAGAATATCTAGGTACCAAACTTACAGCTACTATGGTAAGGCCCTTAAAGTTAACTATTAGAACTGGTGCACTTAAAACCTTAAATGATTTTCAAAAACTTCTTGGGGATATTAATTGGGTTAGACCATATTTAAAGCTTACCACAGGAGAATTAAAGCCTTTATTTGATATACTTAAGGGAGATCCTGATCTTAACTCTCCAAGAGTCCTTACTTCAGAAGGAAAAAGAGCCATTGCTATAGTGGAACAAAGATTACAAATGGATTACACAGATAGATGTGATCCATCCCAGCCTCTTATGTTGATTATTATCTCAGAACAACATAGTCCATATGGAATTCTGTGGCAAGGAGGACCTTTACAGAGTATTAATCTCCCAGCATCGCCTACAAAACAATTACAAACATTTCCAAAAGCAATAGCTCAGTTGATATATAAGGGGTTAGAGGCCTGCGTTACTATATTTGGAGGCCACCCTAAGGTCATTATTATCCCCTATACCAAACTACAAGTTCAGTGGTTAATTCAACATGATGATGACTGGGCTGTTTTGTATTGCTCAACTACAGCAACATTTGATAACCATTATCCTAAACATCCCTGGATACAATTCTGTAAAAATGTTCCAATTATATTTCCAAAAGTTACTAAAACACAGCCTTTGCCTCATTGTCAAACTATATTCACTGATGGATCTAAGAATGGAGTGGGAGCAGTGATAATTGGTGATAAAATTGAAACTATAATTCTTCCTCCTTCATCTGCTCAAGTGGTGGAACTTGCTGCAGTAGTCTTAGCATTTAATATCATGGTAAATCAGCCTTTTAATTTGTTATCTGATAGTTATTATGTGGTACAATCAGTGCCTTGTTTAGAAACTGTGCCATACATTCCTGATGGATCTGCAGTTGCTCCTTATTTTCGAACTTTGCGTGCCTTAATTTTAGACCGCAAGGATCCCTTTTATGTAGGACATATTAGAGCTCATTCTGGACTGCCAGGACCACTTGCTAAAGCAAATGCTCAAGCTGATAAGGCTACAAAAACTATCTTTGCTTTTACAGTAAGAGAACAAGCTAAGCTGTTTCATTCTCAATTTCATGTTAATTCTACCACTCTTAGAAGAAAGTTTAATATTTCTAAGGATCTTGCCAGACAGATTGTTAAAACATGTCAACACTGTGCTCCTCTAGCGCCAGTACAGTCTGTTGGGGTAAATCCCAGGGGACTGTTACCTAATCATATTTGGCAAATGGATGTTACTCATTTTTCAGAATTTGGAAACCTTAAGTATGTTCATGTTTCAGTAGACACCTGCTTCAGGGGTGATCATGGCTTCTGCTCACACTGGTGAAAAGGTTAAAGATGTTATACAGCATTGCTTATAAGCATTTGCAGCCTGGGGCCTTCCAAAAATCATCAAAACTGATAATGGGCCGGCTTACACATCCAAAAGTTTCCTTCAATTTACACAAAATTTTGGTATACAGCTTATCACAGGAATTCCCTATAATCCTCAAGGACAAGGCATAGTGGAACGCACTCATTTAACGTTAAAAAATTGTTTAATAAAACAAAAAGGGGGAATAGGTGCTGACTTTAGAGCACCTAAAGATAAACTAAATTTAGTACTTTTCATTTTAAATTTTTTAAATGTGGATAAGATTGGAAGTACGGCTGCAGAGAGGCATGCTAATCCCACAAGTACTCAAGTGTGGGTAAAATGGAAAGATATTCTCACAGGAACATGGAAAGGCCCAGATCCAGTTCTTCGGTGGGTCCGAGGGTCTGTTTGTGTCTTCCCGCAGGATCAACAAACACCGATCTGGATACCTGAAAGGTTGACTAGACTGGTGCATCAAAGCAATGATGAAGAACATCGTACTGATAAGCATCCTATTGATGATGACAATGACGCCTGTGAAGACTCGAGACCTGTGGGCAATAGTTAAAGCTTGGCCATATCCTTTGCCGCTAACTAACACCTCCTCTACCCTCCCACCTTTGTTTTCTACAGGACCTAGGATTGCCTAGGTCCTGTATTGCCAACTGTCATCATGGATCCCAAGGAAGAACCTTATAATTTTTATACCCTTTCTTTGCCAGGTACCCTTTGCTTTGATATCTCTACCAATAACAAATTTATTAATGACACTTCTCTTAGGCCTTGCATTCAATTACAGTGTGAAGTGCAAGGGTTATTTTTAAGACAGCCTACTAAAGGGATTGGTTTCCAAGAAAGTATGACTATAACCCAGGGTAAAGTTACAGGGACAAGTAAGGTTATTACTTCAGGGCAAGTTGTTTTTCTTGAAGGATTGATTCCAAAGCGACTGAAACTGCCATCTACTGGATTTCATACACCTCGTATTTTCCCTCCTTGTGATCCCAAATTTTCTAGTCCTCCCATTTGGACAGGTTGTCAACATGCTGAAAGAGCAGCTCCTATTCAACATGGATTTTATTTCACCCCAAACTTTACATACCAGCAATCTGTAAACAATTTTATCCAAAACCTCGTCTACTTTGGTTTTTGCCAAAGTATAAATCCTTTTGATAATTGGTTTCTATTTATCTCCCAAGCAGGATATACTAATCTTCAGCCTTTGTTTGCTCTGCAAGGAGGTTCGTTTAAGGCCTGTTATTGGAATCACACTTCAGATTATACGGGCACAGGCCCTTCCCAGGTCAATAAGATAGCTTGTAACAATACTATAACATTGTATTCCACTCCTGTATGTGTCTACCCTCCTTTTATGTTCCTATTAACTAATGTTTCTAATGGCACGACCCTCAACTGCTCTGGAACTAATTGCTATCTTTCTCAGTGTTGGAACGCAACAAAATATTACCGAGCTGTCATTATGCGTATTCCTACCTTCTTGCCTATGCCAGTCTTTGTTACGGATGATGAATTGCCAGTATTGCTTTCCAGAAATAAGAGAGATTTTGGAATCACCGCGGCAGTCATCACCGCCGTAGTTGCATCAGCGGCAGCAGCCACTGCGGTGGCTGTAGCTTTAACTACGTCAGTGCAGTCTGCAGCTACGCTCAATAATGTGGTTCAGCAGACTGCTACTGCCTTATCTACTCAGCAAGCAGTGGATCAACACTTAAAAGCAGGGATTCTTTTAGTAAACCAGCGAGTGGACTTGCTTCAGGAACAGATGGATATCTTACAAGAACTGTTAAACGTGGGATGTATTTATCATCTGACGGGACTGTGCGTTACACCTGTAGCTTACCATAACTTTAGTTATGCAGCAGACTTGTCTAGGATCTTATCTGTTCAGCTATGTACCAACTGGTCTTATAAATTTGATAATCTTACTGCTATTCTTAGATCTCAAATTGTTAGCCTTAACGCTACTAGAGTTGATATAGCCCCAATGTCTGAAGTGCTAAGTTGGTTATCCTCTTCTTTCAGTTTTGTAAAGCAATGGGCAGGAATGGGAGCTTTTTGTATGTTAATGATTATTGCTGTTGTCTTCCTCACATGCTTTATCATGCGCATGCGCCAAGATCAAGATAGAGATCGCATCATCTTCCATCAGGCCATGGCCGCCCTAGAGGTCGGCAGTTCCCCACAAGTATGGCTCACGATGCTGGACCGGTAGTCATACGGGTAAGGAAGGAGGTGACCCCGTACCAACCTAAGACAGGAGCTGTAGCATGCTCTGCAGTTATCCGATGATGGGTAAGGATGGTGGTTGACCACTCCACCTAAGACAGGCATGGTCCCGAGCCTTTTTCTTGTAAAAGAAAAAAGGGGGAACGGTTGGGGTGCCGCGGACCCCTGGCCCTGGGTGTGGCTTGGCTGCCTGGGTGTGGCATAGCTGGCTTGGCTTACTTAGATGCATATCCAAGATGGCGCCTGGCAGCTTGCCAGTGCGGTTGCATGCAGCTGACTTGTGAGACAACAACTAGCGTCACTTTGAGGAAGATGTTTGGATTGGTTAGGCTCCTTCGTAAACACTGCATGTCTAGTGTATGCCCTAATTGCCTCTCTGTACCTGTCCATGCTCTCCCCACATGCACTTGTATCTGATTGGTTAAAGGATTGTATATATTGAGCTGCGGAAGGAGAAGAAGGAAGTAAGTAAGCGCGCAAAATAAAGAGCTAAAAAGAACCAGGTTTGTGTATCGTCTCTCTGCGGGCAGGGAGCGCGACAGTGCTCAACCTGGGATCCCCAGTTTCTGCCTTCACCCCTCCCCTTCTCCAGTCCTTACCTGGCAGGTGCACACCACTTGATGACTGACTCTGCTGGAACCCCTCCCAGACATGCTGTACCAGGTTTCTAACCCTGACAGCAGGAGTCCCACAAACTCCTGTGAGGTGCCCATTGATGGGTGGGCAGAAAGTCAATCACAGGACCTTGATCTGTCCTTGTACCTAGGGTTCCTCAGCCACAGTCACCACTGACCATGCCGAGCCTGTCCCTCCATGGCACACACCAAGTGTACCCAGTGCTATTGTGTGGGACATGTCATTTTATCACTCTGTCTCCCCCACAAACTTCCCCAGGGCCTGAAGTTTTAGAGAAGACTGAACTGAAGGCCCCCTGGAGAGGAAAAGAGACCCTCTGTTACTGCAGTGCAGGAGCACAGCTGTGGGTACCACATGCAAGGAAGTGCAGGTACTCTCTCCTCTTCACTCCCTGTTATTCATCACTCAGAGTATAGGATTTACAAAGAACCACAGGGAGCCTGGCAATGATTAGGGGACAGTGTTCCTAAACCCCAAGTCCTTAAGCATCATGCTCAAGGTGTGTTCATGTCAGCCTTTACCTGGAAACTGCCCTGATTCCCTCCCCCCACCTCATCCTCTCTCTTGTCAAGTGGGGGAGGAACTTATGGTTGGAACACAGTGCTATTTTTTTGAGCTTCACCCTAGCCATCTTTGTGTTTTATATTGATGCAGGGTCTCCCTAGGATGCTCATAGTGGCATCAAACATGATCCTCCTGCCTCAGCCTCCTGAGTGGTTGGCATAATAAGTGGGGCACCCATTCAGACTCAGTACTTTTCTTGTTAAACAGGAGACCTTCATTTACAAGGCTTACTATTGGGGAAGTCATAAAAGTCAGACCCACCCTGAATCCACCCAGCAAGCACAGTGGGTTTAAGATCACACACACTCATGTTCACTTTTGTGGTAAGACTGAATCCCAGTCTGTCCCACTTTGAGAAGGGCCAAGCCCAGAGCCCTGAGAGTTGCCCAAGTCATCATTTGAGTACTTTCAAATAATATACAGTCTTTTATGTAAAACAGATATTTTGTGATCAGTTACCTTAAAATGTAATTATATTCAACCTGACATGTCATACCTTAGCAATTACAAAACCACAGTTTTGACAAATGGCAATTCATAAGTTATGCAAATGTGAAATGGTAAATATGTGAACTGTTGCTCTGTTTAAGTGTTCTTTTATGAATGCTGAAAAATTCAGGTAATGACTTTGTTTAATTAACATAACTAGTTCACAGTACAGTATCTTAAAGCATAAAGTTCAAATTAAAGGAGAAATCTATAACTGCAGTTTTCCAGAGGGATCTATATGTCTGTCCAGCATATAAACTCTAACCGAATTCGTAGGGCTTCGGCAGTTCTGCATTGCAGCTATTTTAACAGTTTCCCATGTGTGTCCAAAAACATTCTCAAAGGTCCAGAGCCAATCATCTGCTTCAGTAACTACAGTAGATACTTAAATTGGTTTACAATTAAAAGAAATCCTACCAGCAAACTTTATATTAGGCAGGTATACAGATATGATATTTCTATTCTTACCATCCTTACACTAATGCACTACATCGGAAGCCTTGGGAAATTGATGTTTTATTTCCATTTTTCCCTCCATCCATCCTGCTGCCCTACACTACCTTTTTCATTTTGTTTTAATGCTGCATAAATATGCATTGCCTCATGCCTCTTTGCTTTGGATGCAGTGTGTTTAGTTATAACAAGTTGTTGCTTTTGTTATCTGTATACAGCTACTTGCTTTAAATTATTAGATCCTGAAATACCTTTTCTTGCATGTCTAAAATAAAATTATTTTATATAAAATAAAATAATAAAAACTATCAAAGTTATGTCCATGTGGACTAGTTGAAAGGTACATATTTTTTCTGTCATTCTTATTTTTCTTCCTTATCTTATTTACATGAAATACTTGAAGATATTATACTTTTAGTACATCTGAATCTGATAATATCTGAAGCTCATTATTCCACTAGTCATCAATGTAGCCCCAATCTAACATTTTTTATTTCATTCTTGGGAAATATCTAGCTAAATATACAATCTTTTATTTTTCACTCAGAAATGAACTCATACATAGGAAGCACTTATTCTGTCCTGTCTAAGAAGCCAAAGCTTTACAGAATATATAAACAAAATGAGTGTGACACCTACAGAACAGTAAAATTAGTGCTATACAATGAATCTTCTAGGAACCATGAGAGACAACCAGAGAGGTTGTTATCTCCTTGAGAATTGTCATGGAAGAAAGGGAGGCACAAAACCTCAGCCTGATATAAAGAATGCAATATCTATACTTGTGCACAGGGAGATTGCTGGAAGGACTCCCTTTTCCATGCTTAATAACACACCCTACTCTATGAGATTAGGAAAGAGTTGTTCATTTAAAATTATTGATTTCATTCACGTGAGAAATTCACTGACTAGATTAAGTCTCATATCCCAGTCATTTCACCACTAAACTTTCTTGCATTGTCTCACACATGAGTTTTTGGGAGACACTTCATATATGAATCATAAAAGATTTAATTAATTTACCTATCAACACCATATAGTGGAGCAGAGGGAGGAACAAGCAAGGGTGTTGACAGTAACTTCTATACTGAATTCTGGAATCAGGCATTACCCTTCTGTGAGATACCATGGGAAACAGACATATATGCCTTTAAGAAGTTTCATATGGGGTCAAATATTTGGCAATAGCCAAAGCTCAACCCTGTATCAGGCACAAAGGAAGACATTTATAATCTTTGTTTTCCTTTTAAGGGGCCATAGAGACACAGAAGGACTTGGAGTTTTATGTGAAAAAAAAATTCAGGATATAGGCCTGCCCTGCCACCAAACACACTCATTCTCCCATCCTGCAGTTATTTCATTGTAAAGGAAAGGCTGAAAAGGAATAACAGGGAAGCACATTTTAATTTATTTTCAAATACCTCCACTCTTACTGTCACTGAAATACCTCCTTGCTAACTTACCATGATATTAAGTTGGAGACTCTGTTCACCAGGGATTTATTTGGTAGCCTCCAGTCAATTACTGTTTCACATTAGGCATGTACTAACACCCACTGCAAGTGCCACTAAACCAGACTCTCTGAACAGTAGCAGATTCCTGAATAGAATCAATGTAGGTACAGAGACAGTTGTGGTAACTCCACTGCAGGTGTGAAAATAACTGTCTTCCTCAGTGGTTAATTGTCAATCAGGACAATAGTCACACCCAGGAGACATTGGGACTGTCTGTGGGCATTTTTGATTTTCAAAAATTGCAGGGGACAATGTTAGACATTGTTCAGGGATGCTACTAAACATTTCATTATGAACAGAGAAAATCCAAAACACAAAGAATAATCTGGTATTTTTATGTTAATCATGATGATGTTCAGGAACCCTGGCCTAGATCATAAATGCTACACAGGAAGACACTGGACATTTTCAAGTTCATAATTTTGTCCTCAGTGCTTCAGGTAGAGTGAGTGTCTCATAGTAGGTGAGGATGAAAGAAGAGAAAAACATGTAAGGGAAAGAGGGAGACACACAGCCTATTCTCTGGAGAAACTTAAAGCCTGGGGACAAGGTAACTACTAATTTGTACCTGATCCTCATACTAGAGTCTATCTGTCAAAGCATTTCATCATTCTTCCAAAAGTTTTCCTGTCCAAGTCCAGTAGTTGATGTCAAGCCAGATGTTCCTCCTTGAATATCAGGCAAGATTCCTTCTATGCTGTGGCGAGCCACCTCGCCACCATGATAAGATGGCGCTGGTTTCCTGAAGTGCTTTCTAGGTAAACAAGACCATATTTGGTTGAGCTAACTGTTGCAAATGGGAGCACCTATGAACATAGGCCAAGTGGCAGGAGTAGATTGGCTATTGCAAGAGTATAAAAGTGTATGAATTCGGCTCAAGAGGAAGAAGAAGAAAAACCATGGTTTTATAATATTAAGGTCCTTATTAAACTGCTGAAGGAAGATTCCTGTGTCGTGCTTTCTTGCGGGCAAGGGACACGACAAGTGGTGCCGAAACCCGGGAATCAGAACTTTCAGTGGTCAAGGGGTGCACCGGTAAGTACCACAGGTAAGTGGGGTATGTGGAGCTTCTCTGAAAGAGAGAGCAGGAATCGATTTTGCATAGTCGATCAACAAAGAAAAATATTTTGTTTTCGCTTTCATTCTGCTTGCTCTGAATGCTGCTTTCATTATGGGCAATTCTCCATCTAGTTCATTAGTACAGTCTTTAGATTTTTTGTTGCGCTCTAAAGAGCTCAAGGTTAAACGCAGTACTTTAGAAACATTCCTTGTAAGAATTGATAAAGCAGCCCCATGGTTTGCTGTCTCCGGAAGTTTGACTCCTGCTAGCTGGGATAAGTTGGGAAAAGATTTGGATTTCCTTCAGGAGCAGGGACAATTGGAGAAAGGAGTGATACCGCTATGGAAATTAATAAAAGGATGGATTCTTGATGGTAGATGTCAGGAAGCTATTCATAAAGGACAGGAAGTTCTTGAACAATTACATGAGGAGAAGTCCGAGGATTCTATGAGTACTTCCAGTAAACATAGTGCAGGAGAGCAGGTTTATGGAACTATTCCAAAGAGGAGACTGTACCCAGATTTAAAAGCCCTTAGAACACCAGAAGAAACAGGGGAGTCAGAATCAGACGGTGATGAGGAAGTGAAAGAGCTAACGCAGCACTTACAGAAGGTGAAGATAAAAGAAGGGGGAACTAAGAGGCAAAAAGATTTCAGACAGAAGGACTATGAGGAAGAACAGAAGCCAGCTCTAGCCTATGATCCTCCCCCATATGTGGGAGGGGTTCCAGGCAGGGGTAGAGCTTTTAACTCTGCAGCTTGGAGGGCTGCCCATGTAGAGTTGGGGTTTGTCTGTCCTGTATTCCAGGACAATGATGGGGGAAGACATCAGGAACCCATAGAATTTAAAACGATAAAGAATATAGCAGAATCTGTCCGCACTTATGGTGTGGATGCTGCTTTTACTATCGCCCAAATAGAGGGGCTCAATAGATTCTGCATGACCCCCTCGGAGTGGGCCAGTTTAGTGAAAGCTTGTGTTTCCCCAGGTAAATATTTAGACTGGAGAGCCTTCGTGTTAGAGGGGGACAATGAACAGGCTGCACGCAACCAAGCTATGGGCAAACCTGCCTGGGATGTGGATATGCTTCTGGGGCAAGGTAGATTTGCCAATCAGCAAACAGGCTTTCCATTAGAGGTTTATGAACAAATTAATAAGATCTGCATTGCTGCCTGGAAAGCACTCCCTAATAAAGCAGAGGTGCGAGGTAACTTAACAAAAATTGTCCAAGGCCCCACAGAAGCTTTTTCAGATTTCGTGGCTAGAATGGTAGATGCAGCAGGAAAGATTTTCGGGGATGCTGATGTAGCTATGCCTTTAATTAAACAATTAGTATATGAACAATGTACAAGAGAATGCAGAAATGCTATTAATCCATTTAAAAGCAAAGGCATAGAGGCATGGATGAAAGCTTGTAGAGAAATAGGTGGCCCATTAACAAATGCAGGCTTAGCTGCTGCCTTCCTTCAACTTTCTAACAGGACTTCCTCCAGAAATAGGAGGTGTTATTCTTGTGGACAAGAAGGACATTTCATGAGAGAGTGTCCTAGTATACATAAGGTAGAAAGGACAAATAACGCTCCTCCAAATCGCCTCCTGGGGGTATGTCATAGATGTAAGAAAGGAAAACATTGGGCTCATAAATGTAAGTCCGTGAAAGATATCCATGGCCCGTTTATTGAAAGGATTGATTCAAAAAATGGCTGGAAGGGCCCCCGTCCTCAGGGCCCGCAAATATATGGGGCCACAGAGGAAGTAACCAGGCCGAACGAGTATTGGCCATCTCTGAGACACCCCAAGAGTCCAGGAGAGCCACTAAAAGTTCCGCAGGAGTTGACCTCTGTTCCACCACCAGACTCATTTTAACACCTAAAATGGGTGTTCAGGTGATTGACACTGATTTTAAAGGATCTTTGCCACAGGACACTGTAGGTTTGCTCATTGGGCCAGCCTCTTCAATCTTACAAGGTCTTCATGTCTTTCCTGGAGTGATTAACCCAGATGCGGTGGGTTCTGTTAAAGTCATGGTGGAAGCTCCAAAAGGCATTGTGTCCATCTCCCCCAGAGATCAGATTGCTCAGCTGCTCTTGCTGCCTAGCCTACATAAACATTTTAAAGCTGATGCCATTAATAGAACTAGTAAACAGATTGGGAGCACAGAAGGGAATAGCGCTTATTTAACTCTAGATTTGAACACACGCCCTTTGGTAACTCTAAACGTAGAAGGCAAACCTATCCTGGGGTTAATGGATACAGGGGCAGATCGTAGTATTATCTCTAAAAAAGATTGGGCTAGGGGGTGGCCAGTCCAGACTTCTGATCACTCACTCAGAGGGCTTGGATATGCTCAAGCTCCTCAAATTAGTTGTAGATTACTTTCCTGGCGGGACACTGAGGGGCATGCTGGACAGTTTATTCCCTATGTACTTGACCTTCCATTTTCTTTATAGGGACGGGATATCCTGAGTGATATGGGATATCAGCTCAGTAATATTTACTCTCCAGAGTCTCGTCAACTGATGTTGAAAATGGGATTTAAACCTAGTCTAGGATTAGGAAAAAACTTACAGGGAAGGAAGAGTCTGGTGCCAGCCAGGAAAGATACGGATGGAAAGGGTTTGGGTTTTTCATAGGGGCCACTGAGGCGCAGATACCCATTACCTGGAAAATGGAGGAACCAGTATGGGTGTCTCAGTGGCCTTTACCCTCTGTCAAGCTGGCTGCAGCATATGAATTAGTTCAAGAGCAGTTTGATTTAGGACATATTAGACCTTCCACATCTCCCTGGAATACTCCAATATTTGTTATTAAAAAGAAGTCTGGTAAATGGCGTCTGTTACATGATTTAAGAGCAATTAATGCACAGATGCAGATAATGGGTCCGGTTCAGAGAGGGTTGCCGCTACTTTCCACTATTCCAGATCACTGGAGAGTCATGTGTATAGATATTAAGGATTGTTTCTTTTCTATTCCACTGCATCCTCGAGACTCAGAGCGCTTTGCTTTCACCCTCCCAGCCTGCAATCATGAAAAACCTGATCTCCGATTTGAGTGGATAGTGTTGCCTCAAGGCATGGCTAACAGTCCTACTTTATGTCAGTTGTTTGTTGGTAAGACTCTTGAACCACTCAGGAAGAAATTTACAGGGTTAAAATGTATTCATTACATGGATGACTTTTTATTAGCAGCTAAGTCGGAAGAGCTGCTTTCTGAAATCTATTCTGAATTAATTCGGCTTTTAGAACTGCGAGGATTACATATTGCTCCAGAAAAGGTTCAAACAGGAAGCATAGTAAACTTTCTTGGAGCAAAAATTTCCTCACAAGGTATTGCTCCCCAGAAAATAACTATTAGGACTGAGGATCTTCACTCATTGAATGATTGCCAAAAACTGCTAGGGGACATAAATTGGATCAGGAGTTATCTGCATATTCCCAATGTTGATTTACTTCCCTTATATGGCATCCTTAAGGGTGACCCTGATCTCTCTTCTCCTCGGAAATTAACTCTTGAGGCCAGATTGGCACTCCAGAAGGTTGAAAAGGCTATTCAAAATGCCAGTTTTACTAGATTACAAGAAGATAAGCCTGTGCAGCTTTGTATATTGCCCAGGCTCAGGCAGCCAACTGGAGTTTTATGGCAAGAAGGTCCATTGTTGTGGATTCATCCACATGTTTCTCCTGGACGTTCTTTAGAACATTACCCTGATACTGTTGCCTATTTAGCTCTACTTGGCATTCAGCAAAGTATTCAGTTTTTTGGCATTCTTCCTAATTCTATAATTACTCCCTATACAACCAAACAAATTCAGATACTCAGTGCTACTTTGGACAATTGGGTCATCTTGAGATGTTCCTTTCCTGGGGAAATTGAAAATCATTTTCCCTCTCATCCACTCCTTGCATTTGTTAAGGAACATCTGATTATATTTCCTAGAATAACATCTACTGTTCCTTTGTTAAAGGCATCGAATATCTTTACTGATGGTTCTAAGACAGGTATAGGGGCCTATGTTATTGATAGTCAGTTCCTCATCCAACATCAGTTTAAACCAGGAAACCCACAATGGGTGGAGCTACAAATTGTTATTAAGGTTTTTGAGAGTTGTCCTTTTCCTTTTAATCTGATATCAGATTCTAATTATGTAATAGGAGCACTTAAGGTGTTGGAAACTGTAGGTGCCATCAATCCTAACAACAAAGTTTCATCTTTATTTACTCAGTTACAAAATTTGATTCTGGGCCGTTCTGCACCCTTTTTTCCTGTACATATAAGAGCTCATATGGCTCTCCCTGGACCTATTGTTGAAGGAAACGCAAGGGCAGATGCCGCTACCCGTACAATTTGTTTTCTTTCTTCTCTTGACAGTGCTCGAGACTTTCATAATAAGTTTCATGTTAACTCCCAAACACTTCGTAAGCGCTTCTCTATTCCTCGAGCAGAAGTGAGACAGATTGTCTTAGATTGTTCTCATTGTGTTCCATTTCATCATCTCCCTTCTTTTGGTGTTAACCCCCGAGGCTTGCGACCTCTTACGATTTGGCAAATGGATGTAACTCATATTGCAGAGTTTGGTTCCCTAAAATATGTTCATGTCTCAGTAGATACTTTCTCTGGAATTATGCATGCCTCTGCTTTGGCAGGAGAAAAAGGCCATCATGTCATCTCCCATTGCCTAGAGGCTTGGGCCGCCTGGGGCCTTGCATGCTCCTTGAAGACAGATAATGGGCCGGCGTACACTGGTCAACAATTCACCTCTTTCTGCTCCACTATGGGAGTGCAACTGACTCATGGCTTACCTTACAACCACCAAGGTCAGGGAATCGTGGAGAGAGCTCATAGAACTATTAAAGAACTTTTGCAAAGACAAAAAGGGGGAATGGGAGCAAGCCGTACTCCTAAAGAGCCTTTGTCTTTGGCTCTTTTTACCATTAATTTTTTAACTTTGGATGCACATGATAATTCTGTGGCTGACAGACATTGTTCGCCGCCTGCCCCCCCTTTTTCTATTTCTATTATCAAACAGTTCAGAAGTGATTTTAAATTGTTCTAATGACAATATTACCTGCCTGCTTTCAGAGTGTTGGAACGGTAGTGAATCTGTTGCTGTGATTGTAAAAGTACCCACCTTTGTACCTGTCCCAGTGGAGGTCAATCCAGATAATTTTCCGTTGGTGAACCTCTTCAGAGAAAAGAGAGACTTTGGCATTACCGCAGCCATAATAACTGCTATTGCTGTCTCTGCTGCTGCAGCCACTACCGCTGCTCTAGCCATAACCAATCAAGTTCAAACAGCACAAACCATTAATCAAGTCATACAGCAAACTGCACAGGTGCTAGAATCCCAGGACCATGTCAACAGACATATCCTATCAGGGATCTTGGCGGCGAATCAAAGGATAGATTTACTACAAGTACAGTTGGATGAACTTTTCAACATTGCACAAGTTGGATGCATCGGGAATCATAAACACATGTGTATAACTCCAGTAAGATATGAAGAAGCAAAAAATCAAAGCCACTTGATTTCCACCTTTCTTGCAGGCAATTGGTCCCTAGAAGCTGAAAAGATGATGACTCAACAATTATTGCAGAATGCGATTTTAAATGACACACGTGTTGAGCCTGTTACTTTGAGTCAGTTCTCTAGCTGGCTCACCTCTGTCTTTAGTTATTTTAAAGAATGGGTTGGTGTGGGGATTTTTGGATGTGTTTGTTTTGCAGGCATTTGCCTTTGCCTTTGGTTTATTTGCAAGCTAAGAGTACGTCAAGCACGTGAAAAGGCGGTGCTAATTCAGGCTGTGTTAGCCATTGAACAAGGGGTGTCACCTTCTGTGTGGTTGGCTAATCTGGCACGGGAATAAGTGGCATTTTTAGTATATCTCTGTTAGAGTTAGGATTATCATTTACGCTAGGTGTCTGCAGGGTATTGCTGTAATTACTATGTACTTTTCTTTGAGGACTGTGAATTTGCATTCTGGGGATTTCTTGTACTAATTAAGGCTTCAATTGTCTTGTAACTTCCACCTTTGATCTTGAGCTATAACAATAATGTTGGAGGAGAGAACTGTTACTGTATGCCTTGTGTTCATTATGGTGCCCCTGTATTGTGCAGCATTGGCAAGAAGGGTAATGTGTTTTCCTACCTCAGGCCTTTGCAGTTGTGTAAGCTGGATAAGCTCCCCCTAGTATGGTTTTCCATACCGCTATGTCTTCATGGACACAGGATGCGAGGCAAAGCACTGCACTTGAGAGTTTTATTTTTAAACCTCAAGGAAGGCATGCCCTATTGCATGTGGGTTTGATATCCACGTCCCACCCTACGAAAAAAGGCATCGGCTTAGGTGATATTAGGCCTGGAGAAGGCGCCACTCTGGGACTGACGTTCACTATTTGCCACTTTTGCACAGTAGGATAGGGCCTCTACCTTCACCTGTGTTCATAAAATAAAGAAGTGGGAGCTGTGGCGAGCCGCCTCACCACCATGATAAGATGGTGCTGGTTTCCTGAAGTGCTTTCTAGGTAAACAAGCCCAAATTTGGTTGAGCTAACTGTTGCAAATGGGAGCACCTATGAACATAGGCCAAGTGGCAGGAGTAGATTGGCTATTGCAAGAGTATAAAAGTGTATGAATTCGGCTCAAGAGGAAGAAGAAGAAAAACCATGGTTTTATAATATTAAGGTCCTTATTAAACTGCTGAAGGAAGATTCCTGTGTCGTACTTTCTTGCAGGCGAGGGACACGACACTAAGCAGTAACCACCAAGTTAGAAATAGTCTTTCTTACTCCTCTATCCCATACATGCTCAGTGAGTCATAGAGCACTTGACCAGCATGTGCAAGTAAGCACAAACACACATTAGCATGCAGGGCCACTTGAATCCACTGCCCCGTGCTGGAGCTGATGACAAGAGAGGATCTTAAGACAGCTTCAAGGAAAATCTGTTGATTTTTTATTTTATTTATTCCAGAGTGGTCCATGCAGTGCTTCATTTTTCCTTTCCAAGTTTCCATCAGAAAATATAAGCTTCAGTGAGAAAAAAAAATCTTGCAATTGCTACCCAACACCCTCTTCTCTGGTAACTCTGTCCTTGTCCCAAGTATCCTAAGCTTGCTCCAGGTTGGCATTTCTGGGAGACAGATTGAGGTTCAAAGGAGAGTCTGTTGCAGATAATTTTCATTCTATGCACTGCTTACCAAGTTTTATTTCAACCTGGAAGTTTTATTTCACTGTGAAACCCATCAAAACAAAGACTCCTGCTTCTATGCAATCACCCAAGAGTCTGTTTGTTGTCTGTGAAGCAAGTTATCTGGAAGACCATAAACACAGGTTCTGGTCTGGAGGAACCAGAAAGCAGGCTTAGTAGGGGCACCAGCAGAGTTGCAATTTCTTCCTTGCTGGTGATTGAAAGTGCTTTTTCATCTATGCTATTTGCTGTTGGCACTCTCTTTCTTTGATATAGGGTCTTTCCTGACCCTGACGGGCATTATTTCCTTGGCTGTTTATTGCAAGAGTGTGTGTGTGTGTGTGTGTGTGTATGTGTGTTCACACACACACATACACGCACACATTAGGGGAACTTGGATTGAACCCTGAAGCATTCTACAACTGATCAAAAACTTAACTAGATCCCTAGCACTTCTTAAATTTTTTAATGCAGGGTCTCACTAAGTAGTTCAGTCTGGTCTGAAATTTGTGACTTTTCTGCCTCAGTCCCTTGAGTCACTTGGATTACAGGCATATACAACTATATCCAGGGTATGACTTCCTGGAGATAGCTAATTTGTAGAGAGTCACTTGTCTGCCCAACATGTTCACCTCACCCAAGCTAATTGATCTTGTTCCTACAACGCCAATTCCATCAGGTTCATATACCAGAGATGCAGAGATGGTCCTAGTCCTTTGGAGAAGACTGAAATCTTTGAAACATACTAATCCTAAAACTTCTTATGCTGCATCATTTTTCCTGCACCAAAATTGAAGTCTCTTTCCCATGTTCTCCCTCACCTTCCACACCCTCTGCCTCTTCACCAACCTTGGTGCCTTGCACATAGCCTGAAATGTTTGTTTTTTGGAAACTAGCAGACTGTGAGAGCAAAATCTGTATCTGCAACTCTTACCACATCCGATTAAAACAAACTCAAGATACCCTTAAAACAATGTCAAACATGCAAAACTTCTCAATAGAGCAAAGGCAATTGCATCCATAGCCTGAGACCCCAAGCCTCTGTCATGGTGGGCACTTGTCCTCTGCTTTCTGTTAGGTCCTCCCCATTTTAGTTAATAGGAACAGGAAGGGTTGCCAGAGGTGGGAGTGGAGGAAGGCTACTGCACCTTCCAAGTGAGAATTGTGAATGCACTATTCCTGCTCCAAACACTCTCTACTTTTATAGATACAAGCTTAGGTCACAGAAGAGGCCCAGAAGCTGAGAAAGTGCACAATCAACTGGAGAAGAGGGAGACTTGGGTCCATGATTCAAATGCTAGTTCTCTTCCCACATCCTCATTTACCCTCCAATGAACACTTTAAAGCATCACAAAAGGCTGGTCATTTACTTTTCTGAGTGTCATTAAAATCAAATTAGACTTCCCATGAGAAGAAAATAACGTGTTGTGGCTTTATGAACTCTCCTTCTCCTTACTGGTATTATTAGGGCCTGAGACTAGAGTTCTACCACCCCCAAAATTCAGGACTATGGGAAAATGTGAGTCTGCCATGCATGGGAACTAGGACTTGTAAAATTCTAAAGAATTTTTCTGATATAGTAAAATGATTATTACCCTCACTTTTTAATGACCCTGGCTGCTTATCACTTTCTGAATACTGCAGGAAAAACTTTCCTCAGAACACTGAAACTTAAGGGGTTTTGATGGGACTCAGAGCTTGCAGTCTGACTGTGGAGTGCCTCTGAGTGCCAGCAGGAAAGTGCACTTTTGCCCATATGGAGGGGCAACTGCAGGAATCTACACACCAGGAGCCAGGATCTTCCATGAAAGAAAAAATGTAATCCTCCCAGTCATGGTCACAAAGCAGTGATGTGGCTTTTGGAGTTTTTTAAACAACAGATAAGCTAATACTTCCACCTCCAGAAGGAAAGTAAGGGTGAAAATTTTACAGGGTTTTGACTATTAGAATTGGATAGAGTAGAGAACCTTAACGTGAACAGTAAAATAGGATTCTCTGGATTCCTTGGCACTTGGGAACTGAGTGTGCAGCCCCTTTGGTCTCCGGGTTTGTCTACCTGGACTGAAATTGTTCATCCCTGGAAGTCAGTCTTCCTGTTGTGTCAGTGAGGTCATCAAAAAAAGGCTTTATTTAGGTGGTGCTAAAGATCCTGTTCTTGGAAGAAACAACAAAACAGGTAGTGAGTCCCAAGTGTCACCTGGAGCAATTGTGAAAATTAGGATTTTTGTGTCTGATATTGAACATCTGGGGTTTGATCTGCATTGCTCTTATGTTCTCTGGTAAAACTCATGTTGGTCTGGAATCCACTCTTAGATACTCATTCTCAAACATAGTGTGACTTAGGTTGTTGTTTTTTCTTCAATGATAGGTGACAGAGATGTGCGTTGTGAGAACGTGAGGTTAAGAAAATAATTCTCTAATGTAGACTCAATGTGCTGATCCCATGCATTCTTTTCAAATTGGCAAATTACCTGCATCCCTGCCTGGTCTAAGTGGACAGGATATGTCAGATCCTCTGCAAACTACCTGTTTTGGAAGGAGTAATGCAGACATAAAATAATGTATATAATGTGAACCCAAATTACCTGGAAGAGGGAGAATTTTATGATCCTTTCAACAAACCAGGTCCCAAACTCAGGGAGATAAGGATAGTTATTTCTAATTGTAAAATATTTAAGAATTTATGGTTAAAAATTCAATGAAAATCATGGGCCAAATGACCTAGATTTGTTATGGAATTGGGGACTTGACAGTCTGAAATCATCTAGTTGTCAGTAAAAATTCAAGATTTGGCCCTAGGTGGGACTCACTGGAAAATTCTTTGAGACCCTCTAATAAAACTAGATTGCAGAAGAAGCACATGGTCTCTCATTTTTTAGAGGACCCACTCTGTCCCTTGAGAGTGTATTTCTCCTTTGTTTAATCCCTTCAGTAAACTCAAGCCTGTTAATCTGAGTAACATGTCTGAAATCTTTCTAACTTGATCACAAGAATCAGAGTTTGAAGGGGGATCTTAGTTCTGCCTCAGTTTTCCAAAAGTCATAAACCCTAATATACTAATTTGAAAAATTCTGTTCTATATTGATCTTGCTCCAGATAAACTGTCATGATTTCTGAAACTTCAGTCTATAGCTCTTTCAGGAAAATCAAAGGGAGAAAGTATAAGAATAGAGGAAATCACCAGGATAGTCTTTTCCTTCTTACACTTTAACAGATAGGTCTACTGGGAGATAAAGTTGATCTACTCCTGAGCATCAGTTGCCCTTGTTCTCCACTGCAACATGAAAATGATCAATTATGGCAGGATGCTCATTATCCAGGATTCCTGAGGCCAGGTTTTAGACATCTCCACAAGGTGGATATAAATTTCCATTTCCTTTAAACAAAGATTTGCATGTGAGACTTTTCATGCTGGAGATTTACCTACACAAATGAAAAGCCTCTGCACTGTACAACCAGCATGATTTTACAGGATGATCATTACCAGCCTGCAATCTCCTGCATAGACAGTTATTGGTCCAATAAGAAAACTGTGCATTACGCCAATCAAATGTGAGAGGTGCTCTGAAATCGTCTCTTCCATCCTGTTCTTCACAATCAAACCTCAACTATAATTTAACCAATCAGAAGTGATCATTGTTCTGACAGCTCACCAAAGGAAATTCACAACATAGATAGCTATACCTACTCTATTTACTCAAGAAATGTGCCTCAGTTGATGTGGTTCTCAAAATGCATTGTAGATCCAGTGAAAATTGATTTGCCTGAAACAAGAAAGAAATTGTTTGTTACAAATATATGCCCACTGACAAAATATTATCTATAATAAAGAAAAAAGCAAGTACTTTCAGGGTTGATATATCCATTGGGCACAAAAATCACAGTACCTGCATCCCATGGAAAAGTTTTATTTTGAAATCCTAAGGAAAATAAATTAATGTAATCTTTCTTGAATAATATTCATCTTTGTACCAGCACAGTAGTAAAGTGTAACTTATAACCTTTGCATATGGAGGGGCCCATGAAGGTAGACTCAAGTCTCTGGGATTGTCTAAAGCTGTGCTCCAACCTGTGGCCAGTGTCAGGTCATTCTCAGGCTTTTATGGACTTAAACATTTTTCTTATTTTTAATACATGTATTATAGTTCTGAGTCCAGGGGAAAAAATTGGTAGTTAATTGTCAAAGCACAGGAAATGGGTAGGTAGTATTACCCATCATCTGGTTGCTAAGTGCCCCCAGGGGAGGGGAAAGTTTATATTTTCCAACCTAAGAAATCATCTCCTAGATAACTCTCTTCCTGGCTTTTGGTAAACTTTGGTCACATAAGTTAGATAAGAGGAAGAGGGCACGTGAAAATAAAGGAAAGTTAAAATCTAAAATAGAAAAAGACACCACTGCACCCTCAAGCATCAGTTTTGGACCAACTTCCCTCCAGAGGAATCTGTCTCCCTGCCTCCCACTCTCTTGTTGTTCTATTCTATAAATAAAACTTGTTTTCTTGCCTCAGCATTTTTGGGTGTTTAGTCTTCAAAACAGGTGTAACAAGGACATGATCCTGATTTTCAAAGACTGCACTCAGTAGTATATAATGCTAGGATTTGTTGTTACATATTATACCTGAACACAATATGACAGTACAATTTGGTGGAAATCATTGTACAGCACTTCATCCCTCCCTCCATACTTTCCACACCTTGGTCCAATTTCTCTGCTGATCTTCCTTTGATTTTAGAAGATCTGCCCCCTACTTTGTTTTCCTTTTCCTATCTAGCTTACATATATGACATATGACCCTTAACCTTCTGAGTCTGACTTCTTCCACTTAAATGATGTTCTTTTGTCCCATTCATTTTCCTCAAAGACATAATTTCAGTTTTGTTTGTGAATGAATAAAACAATATTTGGTGTATGTGTGTGTGTGTGTGTGTGTGTGTGTGTGTAAATAACATTTCTTTATGTTTGGATAAAACTACATTATGTATATATGGATGATTTTCTTCATCCATTCATCCATTGATGTGCACCTAGGCTGGTTTTATTGTTGGCTATTTTGAACTGTACTGCTACAAACATGGGTGATGGGTGTGTATATATCACTGTAGCATAATGACTTCAATTCCTCAGGATAAGTAGTGCACAGTTGTATAGCTGGGTCATATGGTGCTTTCATACTTAGTCTTTTGAGGAACCTCTATATCATCTCCTAGTGGTTGTATTAATTTACACTTCCCCCAATGGTATAAAAATACTCCTTTTTCTCCATGCCCTTTGAAGCATTTATTATTTGTATTCTTCATGACTGCACTTCTGACTGGTGAGAGATGAAATCTCAGTGTATGTTTGATGTACATTTCCCTAATTGGTTACTTGAACAATTTTTCATGTTTTTTGGCCATTTGTATTTCTTCTTTTAAGAAGTTTCTGTTTAGTTCACTTGCCCATTTACTTATTAGGTTTGATTTCTGTAGAATTTAATCTTCTGTTTTTCCTTGTTACCATTCTCTTGTCACTTCACTGCTGTAAAAGAAAGGGGATTGAGAAAAAAAATAGTTCAAGCATCACTCTTTGTTTCAAGTGACAGAAAATTAAAACTAACTCAAAATAATATAGGCATAGGTATGTGTGTTTGTAGGGGTTTATTTTACAAGTAAAAACCTTGTGGGTAGTTCTGGATGCAGACACAGTTGTTGTCTGTGATCCAGTCTCTTTTCATCTCTGTTCTCATTCCATTTTCTGGTCCCCCTGCAGCCCCATGATGGCAGTAAGATTTTCATACTCACTTATTAACAGTCACTTCTGGGCCTCTGGAGCAGTCTGTCTGCATGAGCTTAAGTCAATTTGGAAGGGAATTTCTTTCTTGTTCAGAGGGCTTCCATGCTGTGACAACTTAGGCATAATCACCTGCCCTACTCATCCCACCTGGGGTGAAATACAGACATTGAATCCCAGAAAAAAATGAGAAGTTACTTTTGAAGGAAGAGAAAATGGATACTGGAGAGAGATAAAATGCTCTGGGCTGACACCCCTCTATCTTACAGGGAAACAGTTGTTTTCACCATAGACCTGGGAAGTCTGCATCTTTATCAGCTCATGGTACTGTCCAAGAATCCAGGCACTGGGATGTCCTCATTTCACAAATAAGGAGACCAGGGCCCAGAGGGAGATAAACCTCCAGCTGAAAGCCACTGGTCTTGAAAGTGGTATAGCAAGATTATGAAGTCAAATGCATTCTCCAAAGTGTTGTTTTTAATTAACCATGGCTTCCCAGTTAATTGCTACTCTCCCTTGGATACAAGATGATTATATAGACCTAAAGGAGAAAGAGGGGAAGCAGAAGAATGATGACAATGTGACAGCCCT